>NC_063204.1:25999743-26242243 GCF_017589495.1 Alosa alosa
CATCCGAATAGTCTAATGGCACTGATGTTGCGATTCAGATGCTTTACTTTAATGCTATTTTCTCGTATCTGCAGGGATTACGGTTGGAGTGATATCTGATACACCATGGAGAAAAAAAGAACACTAGTCTACAAAATGAGAATGCACACACACACACACACACACACACACACACACACACACACACACACCTTGGCATTCTCACAAATAAGACTCCACATAGAAATGCTAATCTTCCTGTCAAAAGTATTTTTTCCCGTCCGTTGTGATATCCTGGCACATCAGCAGCAAACAGCCCTGAGCACAAACTCAATCTGAGCAGACCTGAGCTGAGATTGTTGCAAGTTGTCAAGGCTCCGCAGTGACGCCTAAAAATGTCCAAATGTCAATAACACATATCGCTCTCTGCTGACAAACATCAAATTATATTTCCATATTTGTCAGAGATGAAAGCTGATCAAAGCCTTGGATATCTTCACCTGAGAACAAAAACAGCAGAAACCGTATGAATAAGATGAGGGACTCGCTTTCATGTTCTGCTGTAAAATCCACCATGCATCATTACTTTATCCTCTTGATGAAGGAATGAAGCTTACTACAAAAAGGAAAGCCCAGGCATGTGGCCAGTCGTTCCACTAACCTGAAGCTTGTATGATTTCAGCTTTTGTGTGTTTTGGTTCTTTTAATGCATGGCTCAACAGGCAGGAGAAGAGATACACTGAAGGCCAGGAAAATAAACAATCACATTGTATCCCCAGATTAATCCCTGGCAGACTTTTAGATTTACATCCATCATAAAGAGAGATGGAGGCAGCCTGATGGGGTTCTTACTGAGGGTGACTTTTCACTCACATTGCCGAGATGTTAAATTTTGTCTAACAGTGAATTAGTCAAAGCTGCTGACATTTCGCTCCGACGGCAAACACAATAAAAAGTAAATGACAAAATAGTGATTAATTCTCTCCACCGGGGAGAGCAAAAAAGAGCCAGCTTAACACCTGATCCCTCTTAGTATGAGGGTGCGCTGTGCACTCCCCCAGTCGAGATGCGGTGACATTTGAGATACTAAAATGGTTTCCCAGTCTGAATTGGACACCCTGACTGCATCACAGATTTATTATTAGCATGACAACTCAAATCAGACCATTGGCTGAACCACTTTTCATCTCTCTTCCTGCCTTTAGGCCTATTCATCACGTCATCCTCATACATTATTATATCAAATTAACCAGAATATTATTGTTATACTACAATGTCCATATTGTTATTCTACAATATCCTATCAAATCCTCTAATATGGTAGCCATCCAATGTCATTACTATAACTTACCATACAATTCCATGCCATATTGTGTGGTGAATTCCATGCCATATTGTGTGGTGAAACGTCGCTGTTTGATTGGATTCTGTGAAACTGTGGGTATAGTGAAATCAGTGTGGATCTATGCTACTCTGGGTATGATTAGAACTAGTATGGATCATCTCTCATTTGTGACTGAGAGTACCAATAGTTGTCAAGGCTCGGATAATCTGCAACTGTGAGTATGAATTACAGTTGTAGAACAAATATGGATCATCTTGTACTGTACTAGTATGATTAGAACTAGTATGGGTCATCTGCGACTATGAGCATGGGTAGAATCAGAATGGATCAGTATGGGGTCATTATGGATCAGTAGAGGGGATGATTTGCTGGAGTATGAGTGAGGCCAGTATGAATCATTTGCTACTGGGAGTATGACTGGGGCCAGTATAGATCATAGGCCTCTGCTAGTGTAACTGTGGCATATGGTGAAGGTCATGGAGGTTGTGTATGCATTAGTGCGTCACACTCATTGGGTTCCTACCCATAAAAATGACCTCTTCTCCCACCCTTCCTTACACCATTAACCTTAAAGAGCACATTCTAAAGGGAGAGCCCGCAAGGCACAGGTCTCATTTGTGCACTGACAGAGGCTATCTGGAGATGAAGGGGAAATAGAGGGAAGAGCTGGTCAGTCAGTCTGTGAAAGCCCACTACGTCTAGGCAACTATCTACCATATCTTGCCACACATTCACATACAAACACATACAAACACATACATACACACACACACACACACACACACACACACACACACACAGCCTGTGCCAGTGTGCTCCTCATCCCCCCTTATAGACCCTTTCAAGAGAGTTCCATTATCAGCATCATAGTTGGCCCCACAAGACTTCCTTTTTAACATTCCACATGTTATCTTAATGCAGAGAAAGATTGGGACCCAAATAGAACGTTCAAGCATTGTTTTTGTTTTTATTGTTGAAAGGGTCTATACACAGCACAGAAAATGACAGAACCCTATGTTTGAAAATGATTTCACCCAAATGACTCACAACCTTGGACAAAAGGAAAAAATTGACAAAAATAGAAACCTGCAGATAACCTGCGTAATGGAAAATTCTCTCTCTCTCTCTCTTTCTCTCCTACTCTATTTTTTCAAATGGAATGCTTTCCGACATGTCCTCAAATGCATGTTCCCAGCGGTGTGAAATGTGATGAGTGAGTGGACAGGAAGGTGTAATATAACACACCGACACACCCCCCCCCCCCCACCCACACACACACACACACTCCTCGCACTGCACTTCTGTTTTTCATTTGCTACCAACCACACATAAAACAACACCTTTTGCCATGTTTATTATTTCATATACCCTTTTCACCCAGAAACCGAGAGACCCTTATCCAGTATGCCCCCCATTTACTTGCAGATAGGGAATAAATGACAGTAGGGAATAGGTACGAGAGCATGTGCAGGCAGGATTGGAAGAACAGGACAGACAGGCGACACATTGATTGTTCCATAGGGGGAGCTTTCTGGATCAAAACTGTGGATGTTAGTCAACAGTTGTCCATCTGCAGCAATTTACTCTGTAATGGATTGGGATGGATTGTGAGTTCAAGCATTTGTAGAAAGAGCAGTGAGCAATTTGTGTAGATGGGTGATTGGGTGTGTGTGTGTGGGGGGGTGCTGAAGTCTCTCTCTCCCATCAGCACATATGACAGACTAGGGCACGTTCAAAGTCAAAACGTTTTGCACTGTTCTGCTACAGTTTCCCGAGTGAATGACATGTTTGGTCCAGGTGCTATGATATGCAATATGCAACAGGCTTTTGAAGTATACAGTAGTTCTCTCGTTTGTCAGTACTGCTATCCTGTCAGCAAGGATGTGCATAGAAACCGGCTGTATTTAAAAGGAAGTGAGCACAGTCATTTACAGATCAAAGATAAGAATCAAAACCCAAAAATAAAATGAAACCTATATTTACACTGATTTAATCAGAAAAGAATGCAAACAAAAAACAGTGTTCAATGCATCACCGTTTGCGTTGAATCAAATGCTTCGCAATGTCTCCTTCACAAGGGGGCGTGAACAATAGGAAGCAAAGTCGTATAGGGTTTGGACAACTAGGGAATCGAATGGTCTGAGCTCCCCACCTCCCCCCAACATTCTAAATCAATTTTATGCACCATATTGTTATGTAGCATAGTAATATTATACACCATTTGAAAGCTTGGACTTTTGGGAATACATATATGACAACCTTTTTCATTCACAATTTGTATGGTACTTTAGATTGTCAGATTAATCAAACTATGTCTCATTTAAATTTGATAAAAAATGCCTCCCGCCCCCTCCTCCACTTTTGGTGCTTCCCTACTTTCTAGCTGCAGTGCAGCTGCAGTGCAATAAGTAGATGCCACATATTGGGTCTTGACATATTCACAGGAATCCCTAGAAATGGAATATTCATGTTGTTTTATCCAATATTAGTTGTGCAGATGTATAGTCCATCTTATACACACCCATTGAAGCAACAAAGAAAATGCAAAAAAAGAGACTTTTGTGTAATTATTCCATATTTTATGTAGTCATTCTATATCAGAACCCCTGACATACAATCCAAATAGTCTACAAGAAACCTCAGAGTGTTACCTTTCATTTGAGACCAGGATTATACTTCTACACCAAGAGGTTGCCACACAGTAAGCCTTTTATTGTCAGTATGCATTTTGGGAACCCCAAAGTCCTATGGGGAGTTCATAGTGCATTTTACAAAACACATGAGCATACCTTGTCAAATAATGGTCCAAAGCACTCATTTTTTATTCTATATTGATGTACTCTTGCACACAGCTTCACAAGACCTGGTGCTAGGGCTCAGTTGTG
The DNA here is from genome assembly GCF_017589495.1 of Alosa alosa. Lineage (NCBI taxonomy): Eukaryota > Metazoa > Chordata > Actinopteri > Clupeiformes > Clupeidae > Alosa > Alosa alosa. Next base: position 26,003,953 of record NC_063204.1, read on the forward strand.
TTTCTAAGTCATCTCAAGTGACCTAGAGGGCTGAAATGTGGTCAGTTCAGAGGTACTTGTTATCCAGCTGAAATATAAAACAGTATTCTAGCCTCTGTACCTGTGCCAGTACTTCCCACAGCTATTCCGGTTGTTCCCATAAGAAACTACAAGGTCTCAGCTTTCTAAACAGACCAAGCATTTGATGGTAGGCCAAACTAGGTGGGAACAGTGGCCTCTGAAGTAGGCACAGTGCAATTTGGACAAAATATCATTAATTGGTAAAAAATATCATTTATTATAAAAAAAAAAGCCCATGAAAGTTTCGTGTGAGCACATGAAACTAAACTTAGACTTTAGATTTGTTCATGTCCCCTTATAGGGGTTCCGTAGGTGCGCATGTGGCTGCAGTGCAAGACTGGGAAGTGGAAAACGGTTGCACAACTCACCCGTGACCCAAAAAGAAGAACATTTTGGGAGCAGAAGGTCAGAAGAAAAGAACTTCCTATTGTGTGAGTTAAATGTCAATTTTTCTCTTCAACTTATGTTAAGAATTTGCATAGGAAAAATATTAATGTATACCATGCTGTCAAAAAAAGTTCTAAGGGACTGTTATTTATAAAAGGGGCCACCGGAGGGATTTTGAGTGCTTCAGTCAAAAGTTGCATGACCCTCCCTTGCCTGCAAGAAATTTTTTCAATGACCCTCCGACAGAATTTCCAAAAAAGACATGACCCGGCCAACTGTCGATGTCTTCCGCCGGCGCTCCTTTGCACTATGAAAATTTTTAACATTTTTAAATCAACCTCTGCTTTCTGATCTTACACATCACACTCCACCAAGATGGTGGCCATTTCAGTAGATTTACTCACTAACATTGTTGTGGAAGCACAATAAGCATGTAAACTAAATGCACACTTCCTGCATATCTGCATTAGCCTACTTGAAATAAGTTACTCCTCTAAATAGTATTCACATGAAATAAAACAATAAAACATTGAGACCATTCAACAAAGCACACTGGGTAAAAACAAATTCAACACATGAACTGGTTGCTATGGACTTGTCTCTAGGCTGCCTCAGTCATTGTAAAGCTGCCAAAGCTGAACATTATCCAAAACTCCATTTCTCAGACGAGCGTCAATTTGGGAGCGTGCATACTAGCACTCCTTCCTTCTCAAATGACTTGAAAAGGCTGCACAATTTCACAAATAATCACAGGGACCGAAACATACCTAACATCACATCACATTATTTAACTTTTCCCCCGCTGTCTTGCCGTTTTAATATTTTCCCATAGAATATCCCATATTAATACTCTCATAACATTAGTCCTGCCATCTAGCCTGTCTCTGTGTTGTCCTGTTGTTACCCCCTTGCCCTTCCAGCGAAACAGATGTCTTCAAATCATCGTTTTGCTTGCTTGAATGCGAACTTAGAGTGTTGTTAACCTAAGTTAACGGTGTGGTTGTCGTGAGAGCACGATTCATAGGCGCTTGCAGTGTTCGGCCGTATGTCTACGTGCGCACCTGCCTACCATCAGGCTACTCAGCTACGAGTAGACAAAGAATTTCCCCTGTTTTATATTCACTCCAAGTTGGCCTACCATAACTTTATGAAGCCAACTTGTTGTTGTTTTGCGCGGGAGAGAGAATGATGATTAACACAATTGTTGCTAATATACTGTATTTTTTTGCAAACAACAAAAAGGATTTTTGCAAACAACAAAAGGATTAGGAGCTGGATGTGTGGATGAATGAAGCACAAGTATGCTTTACTATGTTAAGCATGCACACTGTTTAAAGTTAGGCTACACTGTAAACTAAAAGTAAACCAAAGATAAATTTAGCCTTTTTAAGGCTGTATAAAGTTGACCAAATGAATATAGGCTATAGGCGTGAATAAAGTAGGCTACTTGCTCCAACCCTTCCAACGTAAATGGGGACGAATGTTGACATTTTCCCGTATTTTGGGTGAGAAACCCAGGAAATCTCCCATAGGCTATTTTCAGTAATGACAGCTATGGAACGAAAGAGAAGGTTATATGGTGTCAGAAATAAACAATCAAACAAGCCACTGATTTTTTGCTGTTTTCATGAAAACAAAAGTTGGGTGACCCCCCCCTAGACAAAAATTTTTTTTGGGTGACCCTCCCCTCAACAAAGAATAAAAAGACATGACCCTCCCCTATTTTCCTCCGGTGGCCCCTTCAATAAATAACGAACAGTCCCTAACACTGCTTTAGAAATGAAAGAAGTTTGAAGTTAGCCATGCCTTATCCTTGCGTTAACGTTAGCTTTTTCGCTAGCATTCCATGTATCTAAAAGCTTAGAAACTTTGTGATCTTGTCATAGTCATGACTTGAATTTAAGCTTGTCTAATTACAGTGCATGGAAATGCACTGTACTGTTCTTCCTAGGCAACAACTTCTTATTATTACAGTCAGACATGTGGACTCGAGTCACATGACTTGGACTCGAGTCAGACTCGAGTCATGATTTTAATGACTTCAGACTTTACTTGATAAAATTCGGCATGACTTGTGACTCGACTTGGACTTGAATACTATGACTTACTACTTGCGACTTGACTCGGACTTTGCCTCTTTGACTTGTGATGACTTGACATATGTCTCGAATCAAAAACTAAATTTCCTGATCGTGTACCAGTCAACCCAGAGACGCTTTCCTGCGACTAAAAAAAAAATAGCGGAGACAAGCGGACAGAGCACAGTTCAGTAGCCTACTGCCACTACCCTCACACGCGTTACGCACTGTGTGTAGGGCACCAAGAGACAGAGGAAGGACCAACATTTAGCCAATCACTAGTAGCTTTACTGCAAATTGATTTGCACTCTTGTTAGAGAACGTTTGTCAAAAAGCACCAACAGCATGTTACATAAAGATGATACTTTTCGAGTCCTCTCCATTAAGATCCAACTTAAACTTATGCTAGGCTACTGCATTTAATTGAGAACACATCTAAGCACGCACGAGAGGGAGAGAAAACGAGTAGGTTCCAGCTGGCTTGTCATTGTTGATGATGATTGATATCTTCTTTTAAATATAAGAAACATATAAAAAGAAATCGTGGAGGCAACAAGTACGAGATTAGAGGAGATTGTGAATCCGGTTCTCACTAGTCTACTATACTGTTATAAACTATGAGATCCAGGTCACTATGACATAGCTGCACTCACTGTGATTTGGAAAGTGGACAAGAATATTATGAAGAGTTGTCTTTGCCTTGTGTAATGGAACTGGTGAGTCTTGAAGTATTCAATAATTTATTTACATGAAGCACATGATATGCCGATTGAAACGCATTCCACTCAGCTACTGTAGCTAGGTGGCTACTGGCTACCAGGCTCATAATTCACTTTTAATTGCAAACAGAAAATGTCAAGCAAGCATCATGTCATACATGTTTCTCTTTCCAAAGGAATGAAAGCTGTTTGTGCCAACTTAATATCATGCTTATCATTGTTAATATTGTGCTATACATGTGGCACAAACAATGTTTGAGTTTGTGGACTAGCCATAGGCTATATTTGAACAGAGCTGGTAAAAAAAGATCATTATGAGAACGTGTGGACAGTGCACAATGGGCTTAAAGTGACAGTGCACCATTTACAAATTAGATAAACAGCATCAAATGTGTAGTATTTCTTAAGAAATTAATACTTTAAAACACAATTACTGTCATTATTATCTTTTAAATAATATAAAAGTGTTGACCTTGGCTTCCCTTATGAGTCACCACTGGCAGACAGCCTAATAAATTGTTTGCAGGCAAATCTGTGGCCTAAGAGCAGTGAAATACCATCAGTCAAATTATTACTCATCCTTACAGTGGGCTCCATGAATTTGGAAAAACATTATATATATTTGCAGCTGTGCTGAGTGTCATGTAGCTATCCGTTTTGTACAGATTACTCAGGTATGCATATGTGTATATTACACAGGTATGCACATGCATATGTCGTAAAAGATTACAAGACAGAAACATTGAACATATTTTAATCTGTATTTATAAAAAAAATACTGTGGATTAGATGGAAGTGCTAAAATTATAATTGATAGTCTAATAATGGCATTATTAAGTGAAGAGTACCTGATGACTTGTTCAGGACTTGAAAAAGATTGGGACTTGGACTCGACTTGCCCTTCTCTGTATTTACTTGGGACTTGACTTGGACTTGACTGCTAAGACTTGGGACTTACTTGTGACTTGCCAAACAGTGACTTGGTCCCACCTCTGATTACAGTACATGAAAATGCACTGTACTGTTCTTCCTAGGCAACAACTTATTTTTACAGTGCATGAAAATGCACTGTACTGTTCTTCCTAGGCAACTTCTTCTTATTATTCCGCTTACCAATTTTTCCATACGCAATTTCTCTTAGAACTAACTTAGAAACTTCATTCTAACTTTGTAACGTAGGTCTTCAAACGGAGCAGGTTGCTATGTCTTTTCAACTTTGAAACTTTTTCAACTATTAAAGACATCATAATAGGGCCATTAAGCAATTAGAATCCTATGGCAGTCCTAAACTAGCTGTCTATCAACAACTTTTAAACTATCTACATTCTACTTTTAAACTTTTAAACTATATACATTCAACTTTTAAACAGTCTACTTTTAAACTATTATTAAACTATCTATTAAACTAGCTGTCTATCAACAACTTTTAACTTGTCATGAACTATGTCAATACTTGTCATCAACTATGACTCCTACCCACTGTAGCTAGTTAGCATGGTTAGCATTGTTAGCATTTTTAGCAAAACTGCTAAAAATGATTAACTAGGTTAGCTAAGTCACATGGTTAGCATGTTAGCATTGTTAACATGCTAGTTAACATAGTTAGCATAACTACTAAAAATGATTAGCTAGGTTAGCTAAGTCACCTGGTTAGCATAGTTAGCATTGTTAGCATACTAGTTAGCATAGTTAGCATAACTACTAAAACTGATAAGCTAGGTTAGCTAAGTCACATGGTTAACATAGTTAGCATGTTAGCATTGCTAGTATAGTTAGCATGTTTAACAAAACTGCTAGAAAATGTTAGTTAAGTTAGCTAAGTAGCATGGTTAGCATAGTTATCATTGCTAGCATAGTTAGCAAGTTTAGCAGAACTACTAGAAAACGCATTATTAATTGTTAATTTGCATAATTAGCATAAAAAGATTGTTAATGCTAATTATGTTTTAATGATCTTATTATGCTAATGATATAAATTGCCCAAGGTGCAACTTTTAGCAACCAAGTTGAAATCCATCCACTAGGCCTATAGATGACATTTCTGCAATAAAACTTTAAGGTACTCAACATTTCTGGGTTCACTATTGGGCTTATGGGAGATGCAACTAGACTATTGGGAGATGGTTACACTGTAGAATCATCTGACGTTGGTCTTAAACATGGCGCCCATGATTCGAGCAAATTTTGTGTGAAAAGTGCTAAAAATATCAAATATCCTGGTGTGCAGCTGAACTTAAGGGCTGTCTTGTTAAGTTATGGCTGTTGTTGTGCCAGCCGCTTGCCTGTTCAAGTACTACAGATCATTCTCTCAACGATCCTGTCCTCTTGGGGAATGCGTTTGATTAATGACTTCCCTGATTAATTTACTTCTCACATAAGAGCCAGCGGCCTGGCCTGCACCATTGATTCAAATTGTTCTGTTTTCACACAGGTCTTTATAGTGTTTACTTACAGTTGGCTTCCATTAACTTTGTATTGATGTTCAGGGTAGCCAGAAAAAAAGAGAGCTAATATACTGCAAGCTAATTATAAAAGGATAGAACAAGAGCAATGACATGAGAGTCTAATTCCACTATGATGAAACTGAGAAGTGGGAAAAACACTTTTTAATTTCTTCACATTAGATTCTTAGTATCAAGCCTTTTTACAGTGTTTATAAGTAACAATGTGGTTGAGCTATATTGTTTTTCTTTTGGCAACTCTGGGAATATGTTCAGGGGTCTAATTGTAGACTTAATAAGCAGCAAGACTTAATATGTGCAAATTGGCACAAAAAGTACAAAGCCATGATTCGGACACACACACAAATATCAACATTAACACCCTAAACACACACACACACCTACTGGCAACCTTTTTTTTATTAGTGTTCCACCTGACTCTCAGTCCATGTGGCACATTACTGATGGGCTTAATGATTCGAGACAATAGAAGCTACTCCGGGATAATTTGTGTCTATTTGCGTCCATCAACTGTGCTTGCCTGTGCTGTGGATAGCCCAGCTAAGGGAGAAATAGCCTGCCTTCGTTTACGTAATAAAACACTCTCTCTGCCTCTCAGTCTCTGCACTCTTTCTCTTGTCTGTTTTGTTATCATTTCAAAATAATTTTGAAGATTATATTTCTGCTGCTGTGATAGGCCTGACCAAAAAAAAAAAACTAACAAAAACCTCAGTCAACAACCCTTAAAAAAAAACAGAATAGGTAAGCAAAAAACATCAAACACCACAGCATAATCTCCGAAAAGAATGTTGTGGCTCATATCAACCAATACCCACCAGCAGTTTCTCTACGAAAATAGACTCTGTGGAAAGCTTGTAAATGAATCACTTAAATGAAACAGGGACGGGGCGGTGTGCATGGGTATGGGCATTCTTTCCAGGGGCGCATAATTGAATCCCGAGCGCCAAAACGGTGCCACTTGTCATCCTTCTATACCTGTAATGATTCACTTACTCCGTCTAGGCCCAGTGGCATAAATAAGACCACCAGCATGAAGACCTAAGAGATATGGAGAGCAGCCGCCCAGACCTTACGGGTGGGCTAATTTTGCCTCCATATTTATCAGGGAGAGAACACAACAGACTGAATCATGGGGCTGGCAATGTTATTAAGCTGTGGTACGAGTAACCCAGTGGAGAATGGCTCATAGTTCAGTCCTTTTCTAGATTGCCTTCTTGAGTTACATGCCCACCATACCCACCAACCCCCAGCAGAACCTTTATGATTCTTATTATCACTGTTTTTGTTGTGTTAAATGTACACACAATAGTACAGTGTCAATTGTGTACTACTTTTAAAGTAAACTAAATACACTGAGCCATAATATCATTGATGTGCAATGTCCATGGCAGCACACAACAGTCAACCTGCATTGAATAATAAATCATTTTAGAACTGGGCAGTCATTTTGGCAATTTAACATCCCATTTTAGATAACAATATCTATAATATCTATATATAATATATAAACAACATAACCATCAGAGCACCCTTCATTGTGCATTTCACAAGGGTTTTCAGGCTGGCACCTTCTTTCTTCTGTTGAATTAGGCCCACAACACCTCCAGAAGGCTGAACAGTGGTGTCTGGTGTCACAGACCCACCCTCCTCCACACTCATGATGGGTTCCCCTGCTGCTAAGAAGCTATGATGATATGTATATGTAATTACTAAGAAGTCGCACAAAGGTGTACACGAAAGTGCAACCTGGTCATTTGTGTGTTGTGCTGGCGTTAAATGTGACCGCTATTCTGTTATAATAAAGGCTGAGTCATAAAATGTGTTAGCCACTGCACAGACAAACTGTCTGCCCTGACCTGAGTGACCTGGCTGGTGCAGATGCCCTTCCGTGGGGGAGAGCTCGTCTGACAGGCGGCCTAAGTCACAGTGTATTTTTAAACACAAACTGCTGAGAGAAAGACCTGTGAAAGAGCTGTCTCTCCCTGCCCAGTCGGCCCTCACTTGCATATTATGCTTACACCGTTGGTGTCGGGCGCCCTGAAGTGCCATTGAGAGAGCTAAATATAGACATCGGTGGCATTGGCACCGCTGCTCTGGATGTGCAGGTTGAAGGGAAGATGCATGATGGATGCACAGCCTCTGGACGACTGACAGTATCGCCGCCGAAAACGTCAGAGTCATTCAATGGCTGCAGGAGGACGGCTGAAAACTTATCTCTCTCTCTCTCTCTCCCCTTCTTCTTCTACTTCTGTCCCTCTTCCTCTCTCTCTTTCCCTCTCTCTTTCTCTCTCTCTCTCTCTTCTCTGTGACAACCCCTAATGTCATGGTGAAGTGAGGAGGTTATCTTTCCAAAAGACTCCAGCGAAATCCATCTGTCTTTCAACTTCCTAAAACTAAACTAGAAACCAAGAACTTGAAGGTGTCTTTGTTAAAATAATGAGGAGTGTTTACTTCCTAAAGATAGTGCTTCAGGAACTTCTCATCTCCGTGACACCTGATTTATCACTTTCACAAGAGTTTCTGATTTCTGTCTTGTTAATAAGGTTCACTTTGAGGGGCATGCAAAATGTTTAACAGAACACCTGACATGGAGAAATATCTTTTCTGAAGATAGCCAGAGCAGTGACCTCTGAGGGGTTTTGGTGTCTCATTATATTTTAGCTGTAATGAAGTCACTTGGCAAAAAATCCATCTCTTGCACAGGTGCAGTTCACCTGCCTGCTGTACCTGAGAATAGCTTCTCTTTACAGCAAGAAAAAAAAAATCTTTCCTCCCTTTGTGTCGTTTTCATTTAACATGAAAGCATCGCTCAAGAGAATTCTTCAGCCATAGCGCAGTTATCCTTAGAACCTACTGTGACACAAAAGGAATTGACAGTGCTCCATGGCAACAGCTATGCCATGCTATGACAAAGATCGATTGGACTGCACTGGTGTTCCAAAACACCAGCATCAGCATGTTTCTGTTCTACAAGGCTCTTCAATGGACACACTGTACTGTACGGTGCCTGTTATTACCCCCCTCCACCCAAGGTCAAATTTGAATCATCCATAATTCTAGGAGTGTATGCCGCTGCAGTGGGTGGAGAGACAGCAAAAGCCGCGGTGCCAGTGGAGGTCATTAGTTTTAAAGGCAGTCAAAGCGTCTCTCCAAATGACGGATTTTATTTCCTCTTTGACGCTGCCCTCCAGTTATGAAATGGCACAGACGGGGACATTTTGTCCTGCCGGAGCTCAGCTTGCAGAGTGCGGTGCCAGCTGCGAGCTAGCCACATGGTCATGGGTTCAACTCCCTCCAGACACTGGAGCAGTGGACGAGTCCGGGTCTTATCCGGCCCAGATCAGGCTCGGACGTTGGCCTGAACCATTTCACGGGGCAGCTGCTGTGGTCATTGTTGAGCCAAACTTTGCATTAGTAGCTCAAACACAAATCTCTTCGCTGCTCCCAATCACATAGAATAAAAAAAGCCTATGTACCAATTTGCCACTATATGAGGTGTTTTTAATAAGCAAGTATTTTGGTATTATCATCAAATTCATTCATGTGTAGGACAGGTACACATACTGTAATTGTTGTTCCCAACAAACTTACAGGCTCCGCAGAGTATCGTTCTATGGTCTGGGATAATGTACAGTATGGTGTGAAAATGTAAGAAAAGCGTTCACAGGATGAATATCACTTAAAGATGCCAGTTCCAATGAAAGGATACTTTTATCTGCCTACTGGCTATGTTTTTTGCGTGCTTTAAGTAAGGTAGCTCGCTAATCTTAGAGTCAGTCAACTCTGTAATTCCTCTTTAATATCCCCCTTTGAAAGAACTACTGTGATTTAGCCAATCAAGATTCCATAAGTCTTGATTCTAATCTGGTTTTGGTTACGGTGTGATTAAATGAGACCTGCCTCTGACCCATCACGCTTTGGGTGGGTGTGTGTGGGCTCAACCCAGTGAGCTGCAGCATCTGTCTGACCTGTCATAATTAGCAGACAGATACATTATGCATGGCACGGGAGCGAACATTAAACCACAATCAGCGGGTCTGACCCCTATTTTAAATAGGGATCCAGGGTGTCGCCCATTAGTCATGTGTCCAGGAGAACTTCTCCAGAAGATTTCTTGCCGTTTTAAATATTTCAGCAGCTCATTTGTGTGCCAAGGGCCAGCACTGCACACACACACACACACACACACACACACACACACACACACACACAGTCCGATTGCATCTTCTCCCTGTGACAGTCTCGCAGACCAGCACATAGGATGAAAGAAGGGAAATGGGCTGTAAATGCAACCAGACAAGCCACATGAAAGCCAGCAGAGAGACTGTTAATACTAACGGAAAGGTTTCTTTGGTGTGATGTGCAAGTGTGTGTGTGTGTGTGCGTGTGTGTGCGTGCGCGTGCATGCGCTGCCATCCATTTGTAGTGTACGTGTGTTCCTCTGTGTGGTTCCACCCACTGCTAAAACTGACCTTCTCCAAGGGCTCATTGTATCATCTTAGCTCAGTTTAGATGAGTCGACTAGTTTCAGCACTTTTGGACATGCTCATTATTTTCAATGAAGGATTTTGGCCTGGTTTAAAACTCTTCACTGGACGCTATATCACATTACATTCAGCTCCAACTACAAACCACTGTAACACCGCAAACAACAAGCAAACAAACAAGATTTTGAGTGCTTCAATCAAAAGTTGTATGACCCTCCCCTGCCTCCAAGATGATTTTCAATGACCCTCCAGCAGCATTTTCAAAAAAGGCATGACCCTCCCCGGCCAATTGTCGATACCATCCGCCCACGCGCTTAAGCGCTATGAAAACACATCGACTTAGGCTACCGTCCCAAAATTAATCTCTGCTTTATGATCTTACACATCACACATCACCAAGATGGTGGCCATTTCAGTAGATTTACTCACTAACATTGTTGTGGAAACACAATAAGCATGGAAACTAAATGCACACTTCCTGCAACTGCATTAGCCTACTTGAAAAGTTACTGCTCTAGTAAGTATTCACATGAAATAAAACAATAAAACATTGAGACCATTCAACAAAGCACACTGGGTAATAACAAATTCAACACATGAACTTGTTGCTATGAACTCGTCTCTAGGCTTCCTCAGTCATTGTAAAGCTGCCGAAGCTGAACATTATCCAAAACTCAATTTCTCAGACGAGCGTCAATTTGGTAGCTTGCTACACTCCTTCCTTCTCAAATGACTTGAAAAGGCTGTTTGCACAATTTAACAAACTATATGTACCGCAGAGCGGTACAAAATATGACCGCCGCCCAGTCCAGCACATTTTTTCCACAAAACTAAATCACGCTGAAAGGCCTATATGATTCTAACTGTCTCAATTCTCACTGGTATCTGCTAGACAACAAGTACCAAAACATGATTAGTTCATAGATTTCACATGTAAAATTGATTTTATACAACCCCAACCCCATCTTGCCTGTTCATAATTCTGAGAAATTCTTGAATTGTGTGCATGTGTGCGTGCACACGTTTATGTTTATGTGTGTGTGTGTGTGTGTGTGTGTGTGTGTGCGTGCTTGTGTGTTTGTCTGCGTATGTGTGTTTGTGCATGTGCATGCATGCGTACATATGTCTACTGTGTATTGTGTACTGTGTAAGTATTGTCATACGTATGATTACTGTGAATGTATGTGTGTGCGTGTGTATCTGTTTATGCACATGTGTGCACATGGAATGGGTTAACATGACCCCTGGAGGCAAACATATGGAAAAAATTGGTCATCCTAGGCCCTACGGTTCTCAAGATATTCACAGAAAACTGTGTCTGCCCTACCCTCCTTTCGGGGGGTCCAGTCCAGCGGGGGGGCTACAGATCGATGGTTCCATCGTTTTGACCATGTCAGCCAGAGATATTGTGATGAAAACACCAAATTTTTTGCTTTTTAATTTTTAACTAGGTGGCGCTATACATTAAATAAGTGTTAATGGGATGGGTTGACATCCCCCCTTAAGACCAACATACAAAAAAAAGGTGGACCTCCTAGGCCCTACGGTTCTCGAGATATTCACAGAAAACTGTCTCCGGCCACCTACAGGCCAGTTGGTGTATAGTAACATAAATTAATTTATTGTGTGGCCCCCCATGAACGGAATTCCACGAAACTTGGCGTGCATTCAGAGGGTGTCATAATGATCATACACTTCCAATTTCGTGCAGTTTTGACTATGTTAGGTCACAGATACCTGCGATTACAACACCTCATTTTTACTTTTTTGTGTTTAACTAGGTGGTTATGGAATGGGTTGACATGGCCCCTTGATATCAACATACAAAAAAAATGGTCCTTCTAAACCCTACGGTTCTCGAGATATTCACAGAAAACTGTGTCTGCCCTACCCTCCTTTGGGGGGTCCAGTCCAGCGGGGGGGGGGGCTACAGATCAAAACGAAAAACAATGGTTCCATGGTATCCATGTGGGGTTACATGCCCACCAAGTTTCGTGTCCCCCGGTCTTTCAGTGTCCCGGGAATCCTTGACGGAAATTTGGACATGCGCGGCGGTCATAATAATCACAGGGACCGAAAAATACCTAACATGCCAACTTTTTCCGGGTTTATCATTTTCCCACTGTCTTGCCGTTTTAATATTTTCCCGTACAATATCCCATATTACTGTAATACTCTCATAACATCCTGCATTCTGGCCTGTCTCTGTGTTGTCCTGTTGTTACCCCTTGCCCTTCCAGTGAAACAGATGTATTCAAATCATCGTTTTGCTTGCTTGAATGCGAACTCAGAGTGATGTTAACCTACAGGCCTATTTAAGTTAACGACGTGGTTGTCGTGAGAGCACGATTCATTGACGCTTGCAGTGTTCGGCCGTAGGCTATGTCTACGTGCGCACCTGCCAGGCTACTCAGCTATGAGTAGACAAAGAATTCCCCCTGTATATGCACTCCAAGTTGGCCTACCATAACTTACCAACTCTACACTGTAGACCATGAACTGGCTATTATTATGACCCAATGTATTTGTTCAACTTTATGAAGCAGAATTACACACTGCTACTTGGAACGTAACACATTTTTGTTGGCAGGAGAGAGAATGACAGCGATTAACAAATTGCACTTGTTGCTGGTTACCAATAAATACTATATATTTTTTTGCAAACAACAAAAACAGAAAGGATGGAGACAGCAAAGCTAGAGATGGGCAGGAACAAGGTCAATTGGTAGAAATGCTTGTCAACGTTAAGAGCTGGATGTGTGAATGAAGCACAAGTATGCTTTATGGTAAGCATCCACACTGTTTAAAGTTAGGCTACACGGTAAACTACAAGTAAATCAAAGTTAAATTTAGCTTTTTTTAGGGCTGGATAAAGTTGACCAAATGGATATAGGCTGTTAGGCGTGAATAAAGTAGGCTACTTTGTTGCTCCAACCCTTCCAACGTTAATGGGGACGAATGTTGACATTTTCCGTATTTTGCGTGAGAAACCCGGGAAATCTCCCTTATTTGCATTGTTCAATGTTGACAGAGCTATGGAACAAAAGAGAACGGCGACAGAATGGCGACAGAAATCAACAATCTGACAAGCCATTAATACAAAAGATGGGTGACCCCCCCTCCTAGACAAAAAAAAGTTAGGTGACCCTCCCCTCAACAAAGAATAAAAAGACATGACCCTCCCCTATTTTCCTCCGGTGGCCCCGTTTATAAATAATGAACAGTCCCTAAGATCCCATGTATAGGCCTTCTATAATGTTGCACGTTTGGTTGTTTTTTCTAAGTTGTTTTCTAAGTTGTTTTACTAAGACAGAAAGTGCAAACATAATGGAGACAGCAGTATTTAAATGAGGGTTTTATTTGTCTCTGTTATGGGGAGTCTGCAAGTAAATTAACTGCAAGGGCAAAATTTAATTCAGTTTTAAGGGGGAACAAGTTGTGCTCAGTATATGAATACAGTCAATCGTGCCTATTTGAATCGGTAACCATATGACGTAAACATTCAAAAATAAACAATGTGTTTTATCTTGCACATTTGAAAGAAGCAACCCCTAGTGCACACAGTTAGTAGATATGTTTGTGTGTGATATTGAGTTAAGATATGTGTGTACATCAGACCATACGTGGAACTTCCATAAGTGGAAGTTCAGGATAACTGTGACAAAATTTGACACGCCTCTGTCATCAACTGCCACTGCCTTCTGTCTTCCTTGGTTAGGAATAGAACAGGGGTGTACATTATATTAATCCAACATTTATGACCCTGGCTAGAGGCTTGGAAAAACATGTTTTTTTTGCTTACTTCTGTTAAGACAAATTTGAAATGTGACTTCTTGAACACATTATTATGTGTTAAGGTGTGACCGTTAATTACATTGGAGGGCTGGTGCAGACATGCATGTGAAATATGGATATTTGATCTCTGTGAGGACCCTAAACCACTAACACGAGAAATTTCAAATAATCGTCTGTGTGATACGGAAATTACATGGAGATTTATAAGTAAACATTTAGAAGTAAGTGGGCTTTGGAGGATATCAGGAGAAATATGTTCGTTTAAAAAGGCAGCAGCCTGAACAGCAATTAGCAGCATTTTGGGTGGGTTTGGGGGATGGGCATTGCAGGGATTTTAAAGGTTACAACTTGATCAATAGCACTCATGTCTGCAAAAAGTCAGCTTTTCCCTCTGTGAATCCATCCTAGATGAGTCACCATGCTGTTTCAGACATTGGAGCTTGTAGTTTGAGAGAGGGAGAAAAAAATCCATTCTCATGTAGTGCAGGTTTTCAATCTAAACTATCTTTTAAGATTCCTCTCATCAATTTTTCATCAGGGTTGAGGTACATATCAGAACCATGCATGTACATGAACCGCCGTTCAAACGTTTGGACTCCAAACGTGTACATATGTTTGTGTGTGTGTGTATGTGTTTGTATGTTTGCGTGGGGGGTAATGAAGTGTGTGTGAGGTGTGTTGTGTGTTTGGGTGGGGGTAGATGATGAAATGGTGTGTGTGTATGGGGGAGGGGTGGTGTTTGGGTATCGTGTGTGTTTGGGGGATATGGTGTAATGTGTGTGTGAGTGTGTGTGTGTGGGGGTATAATTGTGTGTAATTGTGTGCCAAATGAAACTTCCAGCAAATTTGGCCAGGTGAAAACATACCAAATTTTAAAATTGTAGCTTCTTCCAGAAATGTGGCAATTGCAGAGCAAATTTTGTAGCGTGCATGCAGCAAACAGTGTATTGGCCCTCAAAACAAGAATCAGGATTATGGAACGACTAATAGGCCTCTTGTTTCTTTTCTCTTTTTGAGGAGGGGGTTGGTTAAGCCTGTATTTTAGCCTTCTCATTCACTTTAATATTTTAAATATCCCCTGTATTTCAACCTTTCAACACAACTGCCCCAGTAGAGTGGTTGACGCCTTTTGGGTGATGGGCATTGGTACTACAACTTTGTAAGAGGTTCACTGCATTATCTATTTGAGACTAAAAATTCACAAAAAATGAAATCATCAGATTAGTCATCAGTGTATATGAGTGCCTGAAAGTAAAATCATTTTGCTTGCTTGTTTTTTTTTGCCATGCTTCAAATTAGGGATGTCCAGATACCATTTTTTTTTCAAACCGATTACGAGTATTTACATTTGTGTACTTGCCGATACCGATATTTCTACCACAAAATAAGTAGCATAAAATTGCAATACATTTTCTTCTCTGCTCTGATTGTTACAATAGGCCTAAACTAAATAATAATGAGTATCAAATAAAACATATAATTGCAGGCTATTTCAAACAAAACAAAAAATACAATAAAAAACAATTCTGTCTAAAACAAGCCTCCACACTGGCACTGTGTCCATATCTTAATTAAAGACATTATTAACTAGATTATTTTGCACTGTCTCTCAGTAAAATCTGTCAGGACAACAAAACATGATCCCATGTGACCCTACTGTTAGTTCTAGAGACCTTTGTGTTGACAGAGTAGACGCAACGACATGACTGACTTCCAACACACAGCAACGGCTGCGCTCACTCAAGGTGATTTATTGAATACACCAATCACATTACAGGTACACACCCACATTAACAGTCACAGGTGTCAGTGTTCAATCAATTCAATCAACTCAGGATAACGTCAAATAAACATCAATAAACAAAACAAAAACAAAACAAAACATACAAGTTGAGAGCACACATTTAACACTTTGTAAAATTGGTGTGGCTCCTTTAAGAATTTAGAGTGAGCGGCCACCTAGCCAGAGAGGGAAAGAGAGAAGATGCTTCTGCCATGATTGCTGCCAAAACAGAGTTAGTGAACAAGACTTATGCATTGTCTAAACTATTGGCCATTAAATAAAGTGGTGATTTTTCGCACATTTGCATCTGCCTGTTGCTCATGACTTCGGATACAGTAGAAGTGAATTGGGCACTGACTTTGGTCTTGGAGCATATAATTATAAATGATCTGACTAACGTGACGATCTAGGGGGGGTTTCCAAGTACGTGGTTTAATGATAAACCTAGGTAAGTTAACTCAGAGTAAGTGGTAAACCTCCTACAACAAGAGCCCTATGGTATTGTTTTGTTAGGAGAATGAAGCCATACAGCTCTTCTATTAGGAGGTTTACCACCTACTCTGAGTTAACTAACCCAGCTTTTGTCACTTACCACGTACTTGGAATACCCTCCTGGACTGAAATACAGGCAGGGAAGGTAACATTTCTCAGTGTAAATGACCAAAATGTGTGATAACAAAACACTATGCAAACAAATCACATTTATCTACTGAAACGGAAACCCCACAGAGTTTGTTTTATATGCTAGACTACTTATTCCCAACTAGCACAAAGTACAGGGGGGTATTCCAGAAAGCAGGTTTACTGGCTTAACTGGGTATGTTAACCCAGAGTTAGCGGTAAACCTGGGATTTCAGTTCCAGAACGCTCAAATATGATCAGGCTATGTAAGTAACTATGGTAACATAGGCTCTGAACTTAAACTGGTAGGGGGTAGGTTTTGTTCAGGTTATGTTCAATTTTGTTTTATTATTTTAGTGCATGTTCAACCAGGCCGCTATTTTTACACTTGTCACACAATGGCGTTTCATTTTGACGAAGGACCGATTGACAAAGACGCACAAAATCATGTAATATTCATCCGTGCAATTCACTGTGAGAGGGCGGTAAGACCACAACATCACATGATAGCCTATCCATTGATTTCCAAACGAGTTTTTCAAGAACGCTAGAGTTTTTCAGCTGAATCCTAAATATAGGCTACTTGAAAAGCATTCTCCATCCCTACATTACTCATGGTGGATTAGAATAGAATAAAATAAATATTTAATGTAGGCTAGTTAGCCTACACCACAGTGGACATTTGTCTTTGGCTCACCAGACAGATGGACAAACAACATCTCAGACACATTGAAGATATATATAATGTATATAATGAAATTATATAATTTAATATAATTATATAATTAATAATAACTATAATTAAAACAAGAACAGTACAAAAAAAGGAAAACATATAGACAATTAATAAATAAGTTTAAATATAGACTACATAACAGCTCAGCCAGGTATGCATGTTGACACCAAGTTTGGTTAAGAATGCTGATGGCATTTGGGATAAAATGTTTTTTTAATAGGCTACACACGCTCTCCAACTGGGCGTTTTTGTAGTGTTGGAGACGCAGAGCATATCAGCAAGCTGTCGGTCGGTGCGTAAAGTTTGCATTGCGCTAAAGCAGTTCCTGCGCAACTTCATTAGTTTTCCTGGACACAAACCCAAGAGGATCATTAAAACACTTTAATTCTCATTTCCCGCCGGCGGGACGGTTATCCCCCCCCCCTCCCCCCAACATTCTAAATCAATTGTATGCACCATATTGCTATGTAGCATAGTAATGTTATACACCATTTCAAAGCTTTGGCTCTTGGGAATCCAAAAATGACAACTTTTTTCATGTACAATCTGTATAGTGCTTTACATTTTCAGATTAATTTGATCCAAAATGCCCCCCTCCCCCTCCTCCGCTTTTGGTGCTACCCTGACTTATGGCTGCAGTGTAGCTGCAGCACCATAATGCAACATATTGGGTACTGAAATATTCACAAGAATCCATAGAAATCGAATCTTCATGTTGTATTATCCAATATTAGTTGTACAGATGTATAGTTTATCTTATACACACTCATTGAACCAACAAAGTAAATGCAAAAATATAGACATATTCCATGTAATTATTCCATATTTTGTGTAGTCAGTCTATATCATAACACCTGACATACAGTACAATCTAAATAGTCCACAAGAAACCTCAAAATGTTACCTTTCATTTGAGACCAGGATTATGCTTCTACACAAAGGGGTTCATGTGCAGTAAGCATTTGAGAGTCAGTATGCATTTTGGATAACAAAAAGTCCTATGGGGAGTTTCCATAGGCATTTTACAAAATGCATGAGCATACCTTGGCAAATAATGGTCTAAAGCACTCATATTTTCATTCTATATTGATCTACTTTTGCACACAGCCTCACAAGACCTGGTGCTAGGGCTCAGTTGTGTTTCTAAGGGATATCAAAACTATATATAAAACTATATTCTAGCCTCTGTAACTCTGTATGAGTACATCACACAGTTATTTTGACTGTTTCCTACGAAAACTACAGGTTTTCAGCTTTCTATAGAGGTCCAACATTTGATGGTAGGCCCCAAAAGAGGTGGGAACAATGCAAGGGCGTAGGTTTGGTCTCACCTTTGGTGGGGACACATCCACAACTCCTGTTGTCACGATACCAACATTATTGTTTCAATACCAATAGCAAGTGAAGAATCTTGATTTCAATACTATTGTGATTTTTTAATATTTGATTTGGTTTGTATGATTTGTGAGATCATTCACATCAGTGGCAATCCTTGATTGACCCTCCACACACACACACACACACACACACACACACACACACAGAGAGAGAGAGAGAAAGTGATGGTTGTCATAGGTTCCTTTTTCATATTTTGGAATTCATATAAACTATAAACTTATATTGTTGTAGTACTTATATAAACTTATATTGTAGTGCTTTGACACTCTCCGTGCGTGTAGCGTGCATGTCAGATAAATCCCCTTCCCCCTCCCCCTCTGTTTTTCAGCAAATCATATGACGACGTTTCTTGTAGCCTACTGTTGTGCTGGCTGTCGGTCGGAATGATCAGCAGCACAAATGAGTTTGCTAAAATATTGGTGGGGACAATTTTGTCATCTTAAAATATTGATTAGGAATAGTCCTTAGCGTCCCACCCTAAAACTACGCCCATGGAACAATGCCCTTGTAAATAGGCACAGTGCAATTAGGCAAAAACTTGACATTTGTATCGAGATCTATGTGTTACAGGCTTGTGCACAATTCAGAATTGAATTGAGAATGACTCCTAAATTCCCATTCAGTTTTGAATTTGAATTGAATTTGAATTAAGGTCAAAAACAGGATGTAGAATTACAATTCGAATTTGAATTAAAGAAAGTAGAATTGAAATTCAATGAAATTCAAAGAAATGCATATACATAATTTAAGGGTAGTGTTTAACAATGAAGATGTGAGGGAAATTTCCCGTGAGGGTAATTTGGTCTCTGCATTTATCCCAATCCGTGAATTAGCACACTCAGCACACAGTGAACACACAGTGAGGTGAAGCACACACTAATCCCGGCGCAGTGAGCTGCCTGTATAACAACAGCGGCGCTCGGGGAGCAGTGAGGGGTTAGGTGCCTTGCTCAAGGGCACTTCAGCCGTGCCTACTGGTCAGGGTTCAAACCAGCAACCCTCCAGTTACAAGTCCGAAGCGTTAACCAGTAGGACACGGCTGCAACTTAGCAGAGAGAGAGAGTACCTGTACAGTATGTATGGTTTCCAGCTACAGATCTGTGTCTGTCTATAACTGTCAGCACTAGTTCTACTCACAGGTTTGGTCTGTTTTGGATAGTCATTGATGGGGTGATGTATAAATATAAATCACATATCAATTACACAACAACATATATTTAGCCTTTAGTGTCACTGTCACTTTGTTATTGTAACTTAAGATTGAATTTCAGGAAAGATTAATATGTGATCCCTTGGTATTCTGGAAATGCATTTTTGTCATATCAGTTAGCTGAACTGTGACATTAGTTAGGACAACTTCAATACACCTTTTGTGTTTAATAAACATACAGTATACTTTACTTGTAATTGTAATGACCAAGTTAGTTGAAATAGCAATTCTGTGTACTGTACTGTAAGTGCACTACACTAAGTGAGCATTTGTTTGCAGAACTTGACATTACAGACAAATCTGGAATGGGAATTGCAAAGACAATCAGTTTGCATGCTTTTCTTAACAGGTTAACTAAGATTATAAACTAATTTTACAGTGTAGCACAAACTTCAGCAATTAAAGTATAGTTTACTTGATTGTTTACATTTCTACCTCAAAATGAAGTAACACTCGTTTTACGCAAGTAATCTCAACAAGAGACAAAACCTGAATTCTACTTACTAGAACATTTTAAGTAAGTAAAACTATTATGTTTTACAGTGTGGAAATATAATTTGTTACTGTTTTAAGTTGTGTGTTATCATATCTGCTATGCTATCATATCTGACATATACTGTGAGACTTCATTGTTAAACACTACCCTTAAATTATGTATATGAATTTCTTTGAATTTCATTGAATTTCAATTCTACTTCCTTTCATTCAAATTCGAATTGTAATTCTACATCCTGTTTTTGACCTTAATTCAAATTCAATTCAAATTCAAGAATTGAATGGGAATTTAGGAGTCATTCTCAATTCAATTCTGAATTGTGCACAAGCCTGAGCCACAGGTTCAGACAACCCAGAGGTTAAGTTTTATCACAGTGTTTGTTAAAGCTCCTTTCTGGAATACCCCCAGAGCTACACCAAAGATTGTTGGCTACACTAGCGACGCACAACAACAACAACTGTAGGCTACACTCACTCATGCATAGTTTAGGTGAGCTAAACAGAAAACCATACCTGCATGGGTATTAGCTGCATTCAACGCAGATACATGAATCTAGCTTGTTGTATGTTCTTCAAGTGAGAGTGAAAGAGTGAAATACACTTCGCGAGTAGGCTTCATAAAAGTGTAGAGGCTACAGTACACTAATTTAGGGGAAACGTATGGGTGGGTGGTATCGGGGAATTTTCATGAGTAGGAGTAGGCCTACTAGTATATGGGCCCAGTATCGGCCTGATCCCCGATGCCAGTATCGGTATTCGGTATCAGGCCATCATTACCTCAAATCATGTGAAATTGCTCAAAATTGCAGAATGGATGGTAGTTTTTTTGTTTGTAGGCTATATAACACAGCCCTTTCAGCAGGTGTAAAAAAAAAATGGAAATCAGGATGATTGAGCCCATGAGAGAGCTGTTCACATACATTAAAAACTGAAAATGAAAGTTTTTACCACACATCTTAAAACCTTCATGGCCATTCTGTGCTAACAAAAGACTCCAAATCAATGTCCTTTACTGTAGTGTTGCATATGGGGACAGTCACAGTGTAATTTAGACTGCCACTCTGCAGTCTTTGACATTAGGGTTAAATCACCCGTTTGATTGAGGATGGCCTAATTGGAAACGACTCCAATAATGTCTTTTGAAATTACAATTAGCAGCTGAGAGGGCTTTAGCACACTGGGCAGACTACTAGGAAGAGAGAAAGACCAACAGAGAGAGAGAGTGAGAGAGAGAGAGGGAGGAAAGGGTGAGTGGAAGAGCAAGCAGACGAGGTGGAAGAGCATGATGAAGATAAAAGAAGAAAAGAGAGAGAGAGAGAGAATAAAAATAACTACTGTAGGCTACCTGAACAAAGTTTTACTGAAAGCTGAAAGCATAAAAGCACTTGAGCAGTAAGTGAAGGCAGAGAACAAGTAAGAGACAGAAGAAGAGCTTATCTAACAGTAATGGCAAGCCAACCAGAAAGCACCTGAGCAGTTATAAGAGGATGAGGAAGAGAAAAAGGCTATGACAAAAAAGACGAGCAAAATGACAAAGAAGACGAGGAGTATGAATTAGGGCTGGGCGATATGGCTGAAAACTGTATCACGATATAAGTAGCCTATTTCATATCAGTCGATATCGATAATTATTATTTTTTTAAAAATCTATTTCAGACAAGGACCAGAAGGGAAAAAAGTTCAATTTAAACACTTTTATTTTAAACCTAACCTTTCTTCTGATTTTAATCACCTCAGTTATCAATCAAAGCAAACAGAGAAAAGAAATAGCAACACAATCATGAAAAACACTCAAATAAATACATGTGCACAATACATACAAGTCTGAATGAAAAGCAGCACTGGTTGAAGCCTGGAAATATTGTAAACAAAGTAGCTTTGCTAGTTAATCATAGTCTACTGGTTAGACTGTTCAGTTTCCCCACGTGTGTTTAAGTTTCAAATTAATACTTTTTCTCCTTGGGACAGGCCCGTTTGAGTCTTGGTAAATACTTTTCCATTTGCATCAGGATTGAGATGATTAGAACTTAGCAGTCAATTTGAATGCAACAGTTTTGAACAAATTCGTGCAGCGTGCTAATGATGCTAACCGGATTTAATAGCAATTTAGCCAGTCATCTCGCACGATTGTGAATGTTTGGATTACATGTGCATGCTGAGGAGGAATGCGCCTGTTGAGAGGGGGAGAGAGAGAGAGAGAGAGAGAGAGAGCGCGAGCACGGGACAAGGACTCAGAGTCTGTTGAGGTAGGTACTTCTATCGCCTACTAACTCTGGTAGAGTTGCACTAGCTACAATGCAAGATATATTTAGCCTATTTATTTATGGATAACGTAAAGCGGGAGGTGTGTGATTTTAATTATCGAATGTTCTATCGAACGTATTTTTTTATTGATATCGATCGCATGTCTATTGTGATACATAGGCTATTGCTATCGTTTTATCGCCCAGCCCAAGTATGAATACAAGGAAGATGATGAAGAAGATGGAAATATGATGTGGAAAAGGAAAAAGGAATAGAAGAAGCAGAAGAAGAATAAGAACTACAGTAGGCCTACTATCTAGCCCAGCTGAAAGCTATTGATCGGTTGAGCATGGGTGGTAAAAAACAGACATCTGCAGATCTCCAGACATACAGTGAACCAGTCTCTCCCTCTCCCCCTGGCTGACTAACCAGCATGACTGACAGGCCAGAGTTCAGGGCTGTAAAAAAAAACAGAATACAGTGTGTGTGTGTGTGTGTGTGTGTGTGTGTAGCCGTGAGTGTGTGTGTAGTTCGCCTGGGTGTGAGAGTGTGTATAAGAGTGTGCGTTTATGTGTGTCTCTCTGTGTGTGAGGGTGGAGCTTGCATTACTGAATACAGACTTCTCCTCCTTTTAACTACCCCTCTGTAACAGTGAGGCTAGAGCTGTCAATCAGAGTCTGGACATCTCTTTGCCTGCAGGGAACAAGCGTGTGCTGTACGTGGTCAGCTTGAAATATGCATTACTCTCTCTCCTTCCATCTATCTCTCTCTCTCTCTCTCCCTCCATCTCTCTCTCACTCCCTCCCTCCTCACGACAAACAAACAGGCCTTTGAATGAGTGCCGTGTGGACATCACCAGGCCTGACCTTTGCAGAGATCCTATCTCTCTGGCGTTCGCGGAGCCAACGAGTGTCCAGCAGCGCTGGGAATTTGAGGGGGATAACAAGCTGTCGTGTGCTAGTGTCGTGTCTTCCCCGTGCCCATGGCTCTCCCAGGACACGAGTAATTGGCATGGTACTTAAAGGGGACTGCGTGCGAAGACCACGTTCATCTCCTGCCAGTTGACACTGATTGATCTGACATCTCACAAGATCAATCCCGCACCACCTAAAAACGAACACTGTTTAATGATGAGCCATGGAACAGGCAGAAAGTAGGGTATAAGACTAAAAAATGTAATATTCTGCAAATATACATCAGTACTTTCCAATATAATGAATACAGTATAGCATACTTTCCTTTATCCAAGCCCTCTTAATTGCAGCCCATAATAGGAAAGTGTGTTAGTAGAAGTATTCTGCATTATGTGGCAAGTAGGCTGTTTAGAATTAATGTAGTGTATTATAATATACGGTAGAAACCGTTTCTTACATCATACTTGTGTTATAGTTGCAAAACATGATGATTCTCTGAAAGAAGGCATGTTATAAAAAGAAAGTTAACGAATGCTTCTATAACTATATGTACCGCAGAGCGCTACAAAATATGACCGCTGTCCAGTCCAGCACATTTTTTCCACAAAAAGAAATCACGCTGAAAGGCCTATATGATTCTAACTGTCTCACTAAATTGCATTATCCACACTCAATTCTCACTGGTATCTGCTAGACAACAAGTACCAAAACATGATTAGTTCATAGATTTCACATGTAAAATTCATTTTATACAACCCCACCTCCATCTTGCCTGTTCATAATTCTGAGAAATTCTTGATTGTTTGTGTTATGTTTATGTTATGTGTGTGGGTGTGCGTGCTTGTGTGTTTGCCTGCGTATGTGTTTGTGCATGTGCATGCATGCGTACATGTCTACTGTGTGAGTATGTGTCATACGTATGATTACTGTGAATGTATGTGTGTGCGTGTGTATCTGTTTATGCACATGTGTGCACATGGAATGGGTTAACATGACCCCTGGAGGCAAACATACGGAAAAAAATGGTCATCCTAGGCCCTACAGTTCTCAAGATATTCACAGAGAACTGTGTCTGCTCTGCCCTCCTTTCGGGGGGTCCGGTCCAGCAGGGGGGCTACAGATCAAAATGAAAAATGACGGTTCCATGCTATCCATGTGGGGGTACATGCCCACCAAGTTTTGTGTACCCCGGTCTTTCAGTGTCCCGGGAATCCTTGTTGGTGTACGTCACTAAATGTACACATAAATAATTTTATTGTAAGGCCCCCATGAACGAAAAAGTACACAAAACTTGGCATGCATTCGGAGGGTGTCATAATGATCCTACACTTTTAATTTTGTGCAGTTTTGACCTTGTCAGCCAGAGATATTGTGATGAAAACACCTAATTTTTTTGCTTTTAATTTTTAACTAGGTGGCTATACATGAAATAAGTGGTAATGGGATGGGTTGACATGCCCCTTAAGACCAACATACATAAAAAAAGGTGGACCTCCTAGGCCCCACGGTTCTCGAGATATTCACAGAAAACTGTCTCCGCCACCTACAGGCCAGTTGGTGTATAGTAACATAAATTAATTTATTGTGTGGGCCCCCATGAACGGAATTCCACAAAACTTGGCGTGCATACAGAGGGTGTCATAATGATCCTACACTTCCAATTTCGTGCAGTTTTGACTATGTTAGGTCACAGATACCTTCAATTACAACACCTCATTTTTACTTTTTGTGTTTAACTAGGTGGCTTATACATGAAATGAGTGGTTATGGAATGGGTTGACATGGCCCCTTGAGATCAACATGCAAAAAATGGTCCTCCTAAACCCTACGGTTTTCGAGATATTCACAGAAAACTGTGTCTGCCCTACCCTCCTTTCGGGAGTCCAGTCCAGCCGGGGCTACAGATCAAAATGAAAAATGACGGTTCCATGCTATCCATGTGGGGGTACATGCCCACCAAGTTTCGTGTACCCCGGTCTTTCAAAAAAAAAAAAAAAGAAAAAAAAATATATGACTAAACCTATATGACCGCTTCTCTGCGCGGCAGTCATAAATAGTAGGGCTGTCAAAATAACTGATTAATTTTGATTAATTAATTTGAGAAAAAATAACTGATTAAAAAAATTAGTGCAGATTAATCGATTCCGTATGACCTTTGACCCCAAGCCGTTCTAGTCAGTAAAAATTAGACTGTAAAATGAAGGAGAGAGAAGAAAACATGCTGCCTGGATCATTGATTGGAACATTTACTTTTAAAAAACAGCCTGTTGATAAAAATAAAGTGTTGAAAATAAAGTCCTTTGCAATGTCTGCAAGTGTTGACATTGAGGGGAGTGTTAATTTATTTTCATTGTGTCCCCTAGGTTATTTTTGTGGCCTGAAATGCCTTTTATGTGAAAACTTCTTCCCGAAGCACTTTTGAATTTATTTCCTCAGCATATTAGGTCATATCATAGATTATTATGGTCATTATTTGAACAGTGAAAATAATAATAAAAGAGTTTTTGAACTTTAATGTCACTAATGCTGATTATTCAATGATTCATTTGAATTTAAATATTTAAAATACTTTCACAGCAAAAATTATATATGCGATTAATTTAGATTAATTAATCACAGAGTATGTAATTAATTAGATTAACTTTTTTAATCGATTGACAACCCTAATAAATAGCTTTAAGTTACTGTTAGAAACCCTTCAGAAAGGTGCCATATAACCATGCATTCCTGAGCTTGACAAATGGCAATTCTATTTACAGTAGGTTTCCCCCTCTAATCGTGGCCAATAGAAAACAATCCCCAACCTTCATCATCAGTATGGTCCATCCTTTATCTTCCTCCTCCCTGACACTTCCAATCAGAGCCCCATGTTCTGATGCACTTGTTGTTGCGCTTTTGAGGAACGCCTGTTCTATCTGACACTTTCCATTAAAGTGCCATCTGAGCACCGGCTCCCTCAGCAGGCTGTGGCATGGGAAGACAAATTAAACCAACGTCCCTTATTTATTTATTTATTTGATTGTTTATTTTTTTTTAAAGAAATTGTCTGCCACTTGCATGTGCATTTCATCATTTTACTCTTTTTTCCTTCTGGTTTGTCATGTATGGCAGAGGGCATGAGTGTGTGTCTCTGTGTGTGTGTCTCTGTGAGTGTGTGTCTGTGAGAGTGTGTGTGTGTGTGTGAGAGAGAGAGAGAGAGAGAGAGTGAGTGTGTGTCTCTGTGTGTGTGTCTCTGTGAGTGTGTGTCTCTGTGTGTGTGTGTGTGTGTGTGAGAGAGAGAGAGAGAGAGAGAGAGAGTGTGTGTGCATATTGCATGGAAGTGTTTAAGGGGTTATGTGTGCCTACTAAAGGTTTGTCTATGAGACCATGCTGCCTTAAGTGACAGAGTACATTTGTGTGTGCTTGAGTGTGTTAATAAAGTGTGCATGAGGGTACAGTATGTGTGTGGAATGGATGTGTTTTAATGCATCTTGTGAGTGAGTGCTTTGCTTTGTGCTGACAACACACATTAATCACCTTGCATGCGTGTTTTGCTTTGGGTTGATAGGGTGGCATTCCAATCAATCAGAGGTGAGAATATGATTCCTGAACAAAATTTCACACTTACAAGAAACCAATTACAATAACAAGCCTTTCATTCTCCTGAGACTGCAGGAGGTCAACATCCTCCAAGCAACCACACACAACTGAGACGTGGCTCGTACCAACAACAACGTCACTATGCTATGTAGGCCTATGAAGTCAAAACACACAAAAACATAAAAATGTATTTACAAACATGACAACAACAATTCAGTGTAGAAAATGCAATAATATATAAAGGCATGTGCTACAAAAGCACAAAGTAAACTCATAAAGACCTCATGAAGAATTATTCTCCTTTGTTCGTTTGGCAAATGGCTCAGGCATTGCAGTGCCTGGAGAAGAAGCTAAGTTAACGCTTTACTACCCATGTAATAATTACGGAGCCCTAGAGGGGTCATCGCAAAATGTTTTGCATGTTGAGAGAATGTGCGCTCGTTTTACTACATTGTGCGCTCGTTTTACTAAATTGTGCTCTTGTTTAACTAAATTGTGCCCTCGTTTAACTATATTGTGCACTCGTTTTACTAAATCGTACGCTCGTTTTATTAAATTGTGCGCTCGGTTTACTAAATCGTGTGCACAATTTACTATATTGTGCTCTCGTTTTACTATAGTGTGAGCTCATTTTACTAAATTGAGCTCTCATTTACCCTAAAAACGAGGGCACAATTTACTAAACGAGTGCACTATTTACTAAAACGAGAGCACACGATTTGTAAAACGACACAATTTGTGAACATGGTTATAGAACATTGTGTGCACGATCTACTTAAACGTGGCCACAATTTGTAAAACGTGCACTCAATATTGTCTTGACACATGTAAACATGAGCACGTTATAGTATATTCGAGATCTCGATCTACTAAAACGCACCCACGAATAATTAAAACGTGGGCTCGAAGAAATTCAATTGTGTGCACAAAACATAGTGTGGTGTCAAGGGGTATCCCGGAATGACGTCGGGGAGGTGTGTCGCTTGTAGTGACGTGAGGGAATCTCATTGATTGCAGTGCACCTGGTTATAGCCCCGTTAGGTAGGCTGTAGGTGGGAGAGCAGATGATTGTGTGTGTTTGTACAGGCCCCTTGCCAACATCGTCCAGCTGAATGTTTGGCGAAGTTTTGAGTGTTTGTTGAGGTCCAAGTGTATGCAGAGCTGTGGTGTTTATCGCGAACGGTGTGAGCTGGGCTACATAGCCTGAGAAGCTGAGCATCGTGAACGACACTGTTTATGTCTCCCGTTTCATAGTCCGTATCAAAGCTTACCTCGTTGTGTGCATCATTGGTGTCTTGGGTGGGTTATATGGTGAGGCCCATCGGGCGCTAGAGGGAACCTTATTGTATTGGGTGGGTATTAGGCGATACTACTAATACGCAGTAGCCTATTTGTACCAACAGTAGGTCTACGATGTTGTAATTGTTTGGGAGCTTGTCGCTGTGATGTGCTTCGATTGACTTCTAGACCTCACAGTTAAGTCAACAATCCAGGAGATAGTGGAAACCGGTCATTAGGCTACAACAGAGCCCGCGAGTAGCCTTTGTAGTAGAATTTCCCCATTATGGGTCTCCATAGCTGGCGGTTGACACCACAGTGTCCCTGCTACAAAGAGTAGAAGTCCGCTATAAAACATGACCACCTAAAGTCTTTAATTAGCTGCTTACGGTTATCATCACATTACCAATATGAACTGTTACAGACAGCTGTAGGCCTAGTCCATGTCAAGGTAACATGAAGTTGCCACCACAGCACAGCGAGCAGTGAGAAAATGTCGAATTACTAAATGTGAGCACGAAATACATATTTCGAGAGCTCAATTTAGGCCTACAACGGGTCACGCTTGTATTAATTGAGGGCTCAATTAAAGGAAAACGTGCTCACGTTTTATTAATTCGAGGGCTTAATTAAAGGAAAACGTGCTCACAAATTATCACGACCAGAAAAAATATCACTTAAAGTGAGCTCTCCCGGGCTCCGTAAATAATAAATGGCTTCATGTGGCAAATTAATTGCCTTCACCGTATAAAAGAATCATGTCTACGCGCTAGCTAGCTAATTCTGAGAAGAAATGGATTTGTTGTTTGTGGGGAAGCTGTGTATGTAGGGGTGTGTGAGTGTGACCTGCGTACCAAAGAGCCTCGCATTCAGCTGCACATTTCCAGTTTACACTCCAGAGAGAGCTAACGAAAGGAAGAGTGAGAGTGGGAGGGGGGCAGGGAAACAGAGAGACAGGGGGAGAGGGGAGAGAGACAAGGAGGAGATAGTATACAGGAAGAGGGAGAGAGAAGGAGGAAGAGAGGGGAGGAAGAAAAAGAGAAAGAACGAAAGAGGGAGATAACGATGGAAGGAAAAATAATGACAGAGTGAGTGAGATGGAGAGAGAAAGAAAGAGGAAAATAAAAAGAGTGAAAGAGGGAGAAAAGAGTGAGAGAAAGAGAGGGAGGCAGAGACAGACACAGGGAGGGAGACAAAGATGAAGAGAGAAAGAGGAAAAAATAAGTGAAAGTAAGATAAAGAAGGAGTGAAACTGTGAGAGAAAGAGAGAATGAGAAGTTGGACAAGAGAGAGAAAGAGAATCCTCCCGTCGTCCTCCCCACCTGGCGAGAGTGTCCTGTGTCCCCCTGTGATCCCCGCTCTCCCGGTCCGCACACCTGCGTCTGCTGGTCTCATTAGAGGAGCACTGGGGTGTCCCAGTCCAGGCATGGTGTCTGTCCACTCCTCCCACCCACACCGCCACTGCCTGGGGGAGAGCCAAAGAAACAGAGTCCCTGGCACAGAGTCCACTCCTCCCAGGCATTGTGCTCACTGCTTCCTTCCAAGCTGGAGACGGAAAATGTCTGGTTGCTAATGTTACGGTCTAATTGACCTTCACCAGAGCATTACAACATAAAGTAGAACTTTGGAAGATAGGGCAAAGAGCAAAGTCATTCATTCAATTCAATTCAAGTTTATTTATATAGCACATTTCATATGGCATACACAGACTCAATGCGCTTTTTAGAAAAACATTATCAAATAGACATTAAAACACATTGATAGTAATAAAATAAAAATAAAAAAGTAAAATGGTAATAGAAATAAAAGTTTCTGATAAAAGTAATAAAAATGAAAGTCGCCACACCAACTTGGAAAGACCTTAAATTTTAACCAAAAGCTGAGGCAAATAAATATGTTTTCAGTCTGTTTTTAAAAGAATTCACTGATTGAGAAGATCTCCGTTCAGAAGGTAGGGAGTTCTAGAGTGTAGGGGCAAAGTGACTAAAAGCACCATGAGCGGAACTAGTATTTATTCTCGGGATTAAGAGGAGACCTTTGCTTGAGGACCGTAGGCATCTGGCTGGAGTATATGCAGTTAACATATCAGAGATATATGATAATTTAAAAACAATAAGAAGTATTTTAAAATCAATTCTTTGTTTTACTGGGAGCCAGTGTAGTGATTTTAGTACTGGCGATATGTGATTATATCTTCTAGTTCCAGATAGTACTCTGGCAGCTGCATTTTGAATTAGCTGGAGTTTGTATAGTGTTTGCTTTGTTAGTCCAGCAAAAAGAGCATTACAGTAGTCTAATCGACTTGAGATGAAAGCATGTACTAATTTTTCTGAGTCATGTTGAGAAAGGAGGCATCTAACCGAAATGACTCTAAGGTAGTAAAAGGCAGTCTTTGAGATGCTTGAGATATGCTTCTGGAAGTTGAGTTCAGCATCTAAAGTTACCCCTAGATTTCTGACATCCTCACAAGAATTTACTGACAGGGAGGTTAACAGAGGATGAAACTTTTGTCTCAGGGCCGACTAATAAGATCTCAGTCTTATTGTCGTTGAGTTTTAAAAAGTTCTGGACCATCCAAGTTTTAATATCCGAGATACATTGGGTAAGATAATTTAAAGGGCTAGGATCATCTGAGGAAATATAAATGTATAATTGTGTATCATCAGCATATGAGTGATAGGAGATGTTGTACTGCTGAATGATAGACCCAAATATATATATATATATATATATATATATATATATATATATATATATAGATATATAAAAAAAAATTAAAGAACAGAGGACCAAGAATTGATGGTATTGATGGATTGAGGTACCCCATATAAAATATTAATGATATTGGAAGAAATGTTTTCAATAGAGACAGAGAATGTCCTCTCATTTAGATAGGATGCGATCCAATTAAGAACTGCACCTTTAAGACCAACCAAATGTTCAAGACGATGTAAAAGGATAACATGATCAACAGTATCAAACGCTGCACTGAGGTTTAAGAGGACTAGAACTGAAACTTGGTGATTGTCTGTGGCGATTTTAAGACCATTAACAACTCTGACGAGAGCTGTTTCTGTGCTGTGGTTCGCCTTAAAATCTGACTGATAGATGTCGAAAAGATTGTTTAGAGACAGAATCCTGAGAAGTTGTTTATATGCAACCTTCTCAAGTATTTTGCCTAAAAATGGTAAGTTTGAGATTGGCCTATAGCTTTCACAGACAGAAGGATCAAGGTTAGTTTTTTTCAGTAGTGGGGTAACAATAGCATGCTTTAGACTGCTGGGGAAGATTCCAGACTGTAGTGAGGTGTTAACAATACCTAGGATGTCAGCAGCCATGCAGCTGAAGACCTTTTTAAAAAGCGTAGTTGGTACGGGGTCAAGAGCACAAGTAGCTGAACTAAGTTGTTGTACAGTTTCTTCCAGCTCACTCAGGTATATAGGAGTAAAACTGCACAGAGTGCCAGTGGGCCTTAATTCACTGGGAGATGTATTGCTAAAATCAACAGATGTTATATCATCCCTAATAGTCATCTAACTAAAGCTAATTTAACTAGATGTACCACAGAGCGGTACAAAATATGACCGCCGCCCAGTCCAGCACATTTTTTCCACAAAAATAAATCACGCTGAAAGGCCTAAATGATTCTAACTGTCTCAAATTGCATTATCCACACTCAATTCTCACTGGTATCTGCTAGACAACAAGTACCAAAACATGATTAGTTCATAGATTTCACATGTAAAATTCATTTTATACAACCCCACCCCTATCTTGCCTGTTCATAATTCTGAGAAATTCTTGAATTGTGTGCATGTGTGCGTGTACACGTTTATGTTTATGTGTGTGGGTGTGTGTGTGCGTGCTTGTGTGTTTGTGCATGTGCATGCATGCGTACATATGTCTATGTCATATGTGTGAGTATGTGTCATACGTATGATTACTGTGAATGTATGTGTGTGCGTGTGTATCTGTTTATGCACATGTGTGCACATGGAATGGGTTAACATGACCCCTGGAGGCAAACATACAGAAAAAATTGGTCATCCTAGGCCCTACGGTTCTCAAGATATTCACAGAAAACTGTGTCTGCCCTACCCTCCTTTCGGGGGGTCCAGTCCAGCGGGGGGGCTACAGATCAAAACGAAAAACGTTGGTTCCATGCTATCCATGTGGGGTTACATGCCCACCAAGTTTTGTGTACCC
Organism: Alosa alosa; assembly: GCF_017589495.1. Lineage (NCBI taxonomy): Eukaryota > Metazoa > Chordata > Actinopteri > Clupeiformes > Clupeidae > Alosa > Alosa alosa. Next base: position 26,036,405 of record NC_063204.1, read on the forward strand.
CGGTCTTTCAGTGTCCCGGGAATCCTTGTTGGTGTACGGTCACTAAATGTACAGATAAATTATTTTATTGTAAGGCCCCCCATGAACGAAAGTTCACAAAACTTGGCATGGATTCGGAGGGTGTCATAATGATCATACACTTTCAATTTCGTGCAGTTTTGACAATGTCAGCCAGAGATATTGTGATGAAAACACCTAATGTTTTGCTTTTTAATTTTTAACTAAGTGGCGCTATACATGAAATAAGTGGTAATGGGATGGGTTGACATGCCCCCTTAAGACCAACATACAAAAAAAAAGGTGGACCTCCTAGGCCCTACGGTTCTCGAGATATTCACAGAAAACTGTCTCCGGCCACCTACAGGCCAGTTGGTGTATAGTGACATAAATTAATTTATTCTGTGGCCCCCCATGAACGGAATTCCACGAAACTTGGCGTGCATTCAGAGGGTGTCATAATGATCCTACACTTCCAATTTCGTGCAGTTTTGACTATGTTAGGTCACAGATACCTGCGATTACAACACCTCATTTTTACTTTTTTTGTGTTTAACTAGGTGGCGCTATACATGAAATGAGTGGTTATGGAATGGGTTGACATGGCCCCTTGAGATCAACATACAAAAAAAAAATGGTCCTTCTAAACCTTACGGTTCTCGAGATATTCACAGAAAACTGTGTCTGCTCTACCCTCCATTCGGGGGTGTGCAGTCCAGCGGGGGGGCTACAGATCAAAACGAAAAATGATGGTTCCATGCTATCTATATGGGGTTACATGCCCACCAAGTTTCGTCTACCCCGGTCTTTCAGTGTCCCAGGAATCCTTGACGGAAATTTGGACATGCGAAAAAGAAAAAAAAGAAAAAAAAATTTGACTAAACTTCGCTGCGCGGCGGTCATAATAATGAGGCAAAATCAATTGTCTAATTCAAAACCATGGGCAAGAACACAACATTGATAGATCAGTTCAGTGTTCCCACATGCCATAGCTGCAATTCATGAAGAACTTTACTTGTTGATAGAATTTATTCTGCGCTCACCTTTTAAATTACAGTCCATGGTGTGACAAAAAAATAATTTCTTAACACTTCATTTTCTTGACAAAAGTTGGTCTAGCAGTGAAGATAAATCTCCATGGATGAGTGTTCGAGGGTACAAATGAGGCATACTGTAGGCCAATGGGCCTGCTTCTAACTCACACTCAAAACAACACACATAATACACCTAATCACAGTCGTAACCACCTGTTTGTGTGTGTGTGTTCGCTGCACGTCTACTGGCAGTATATGGGGTAACGTTTTTTACACAGTTGCCATTGCAACTTCAAGTGTGTGTGTCTATTTGTGTGTGCGCGTGTATATGCATGGACAATTTTCACACCATGTGCAGTCATTATGACTGACAGACAAACTAGCACCCCCTGCTATCAAAATGCCAGGGTTCATAAAGCAACGAGCCTAACACTTCCAAGCTCTCTCACTCACTACTTACCCAGCTCACAGCCGCGCGGAAAAGCAGTGATTTTCCCCAATGCTGAAGAGGCAAATGTGTGCTGGGAGATGAATGCAGCAGGAGAAGGTGGGAAAAGGGAAAAAAAATGTGTATTGATTGGAGCCATCTTGAGAGACCCTTCCTCTGAGAATTATTGAGCGGGGCCATTGGAGAGGATCGGGAATAGCTGTTAAAGGCCAGGACTGGGTCGTATAAGAGCGGCTCTCCGCCCTACAGCACGGTGGCCAATGGAGAGATGTCGAGGCTTGCGCGGGCATGGTGGATTAGAATATACGCGTGACAGAGGAGGCCCTATACGGAGGTTAAATGACTGTGGAGAAATAATTACATGGAAGCCGGATTGACGCAGGCCGCTGCGATTTATTTTCTTTCTACCTGCCAAGCAAAGCTGAGTATTAGGGTTAATGCCTGTTCAATGGGCCCTTTTCTTCAGACTGACGGAGAGAAAGAGGGAGGGAGGGATAGACAGAAGGAGAGTAAAATGAAAGAGAGAGAAAGAGGAAGTGAGACATAAATGAAAGGAAGAATGAAACAGTGGGTAGGTATATGAGAGAGTGGGATATAGTAGAAGAGAGGATAAAGAAAGGGAAAGAGAGAGGGAGAGGTAGAGATAGAGGGAGAGAGAGAGGAAGGAGAGATAGCAGGTCTGTTCACTCTTGCTAGCTTGATACATAATTCATAGGAGGAGTGTCAGTAGTACCGATGGTGACAATAGGTTTGTTTCCCGCAAACAAAACCTCTCTGACAGAGTAAATAATCAGCCGCATTTGCCGGGACGCCGAGGTTAATGGAATGGATCCCCCCTTAGCCCCAAACTCACAAACTGTCCCGAGACCTTGTGTCCTCCCGCTCCAGCATCGCCACGGCAATTGTGTGACAAGTAGGCTGCACTCCTCTCCTGCAGGCTGAGCTGTCTTGGGTCTGCCATTTTTAATGTTGTGTGGGAGCACATAATGACTTTGCAATTACCTATCTGGCCTGGTGAGCACTTGCATACCTGGGAGAGAAACCAAAATAGATCTGACCAAGAGGTGCTGGCCATTTGCCACCTTAACAGGCAGGTGGCAAATCTGATTTGTTTTCAATTTAAAACAAACATGTATCTGGAATGGTATTAAAACAACTCCAAAATACAGACACAAGCAGAATGGTATTAAAAAGTGTAGTCACATTGAGGATAAATCTTTTTCACAAGAGCACTGGTCTGTCTTGTGTGTTCACCAGTGACCAACAGATATATTAGTATGTATAGCATGGTTCAAGGTGAAGGTATGGCCTCTCTGGAGCCTTCAGGACTCTCGGCACGATAATGACCTAATGATTGCCAAATCCAAAATCCGTCTCCCATGCAGAAGGGGAATGACCTTTTGAATTCTGGTTCGATCAAACTTTTGATCCCGTAAGATCTCTCTCAAGTACACGGCTCCACTGCCCTCATGCAGAAAATGCCTGATCAAGTGAATCCTTTTAGTCTTGCTCAGCAAATACCACCGACAAATGATGAGAGTGCTTCCAATCATTCATTCATTACTGATCATTAGACCATTATTGGGAAAACATTGCATAGTGTCATACAAAACATCAAAACAATGGTCAAGATCTTTTTGTGTTATAATCATTTTAATGTTATTAAATGTATTAACCAAATGCTCCAAAAATATAGCCAGTCCACACATTTCTGCTTCCTTGTTTGTTCTGCATTAGTTGGTTGTTACATGCAGGTAGGTTATTGTAACATCCTAACAGAGGGGTGCTTCAAACAAAGTGAAGTGCTTGAAAGCTTTGAGCAATAAAGCCTTTAAATATGTGTAACACATTTTTGTCTGCATCCGCTTTAATGTTTACAGCGTCAGGGTCTGTCTGTGATGCCTCAAAGTGGATGAGCCTGGGTCAAAAAAAAAAAAAAAAAATCTCAAAAGTTATTTCCTGCATTAAAGGCTGTATCAGCGATTTCAGGCCCAAAAAAGGCCCAAACATAAATGATCACATTCATCTAATCTTTCCTAACGATCCGCTAGCTGCCTGCCCCATAAGCAGGCCGTCAAAAAGACGTGTCTCTGTAGCCAGCCTAGGCTCCGAGATCTGTACACAAAAACAACTGCTACCAACAAGGGTTGGCACCCCCTCAAAAGCAAAATAAAGTGTTTTAACCAATAACCGACGAGATGCGCGTTTAGGAGAGTTTTAATTGCACAGGACGGAGGGGGAGGGAGTAGTGAGCTAGCTCTCTGTTTTGTTTAAACATCAGTAGAAGTGACGTATCCCTGCTATCGCTGATATAACCTTTAAGTTGTGGTACTGGGTATTAGTTTATTTTGCTTGTTTGTAGTGCTTGGCATTTGTTTATGTTTTTCTGTTTGCTTTGCAACTTTTGAGCACTTTCATTGTGTCAAGATGTGTAAAGAATAACCAGCCAACGTGATACTAGATTAATCTGCATACAACACATTGTGCTGTAATTCACACCACAAAACAGACAGCAAAAATTACACTACGACAATAATACATATCTCAGAAAATGTAATACTTCCAAACACTATTTAGCCATTAGTTATTTTGGCAGATATAAGTGAGAAGCCAATAGAGATTTCTCAGCCATGTAGGTTAGGTATGTCTGGATGAGAACAAAGTACCATAGTATGGTAACTGGGTTGCAGCTGAATGCTGTGATCAAAATTAATTCCGAGAGTCGTTCTCATCCAATTTCAAGGATTAATCACCAGATATATGACTGCGATAACGCTGGGCAGAAGCCTTGAAATGAATGCCTGTGCAGTCGGAATACAAAGCTTTCAACCCTTCCAGGATTTCACACTGGAAGATTATATAGGATCATTATTCAGTTATTACTCATTAAGCTCAGGCAGAGCAAACACTTGTGTAAATATGGGGGACAGATATTTCTCTGCCACTGACAACGGAAGGTTTTGGGAGCTTTGCCTGTCTTAAAGTTAATGCATTATTGGGAAGCATCTGAGGTAATTAATACTGTTAATATGCAAAACATGTTCTCCTGTAGCAGAAGCTTTCCTTGCTATCACTTTGTTTTTGGAAATTTTGCATGTTAGCCAAGTCTTGGGGAGCTTCATTGGACCGATTCTGGTTTTTGTTCTATTTCAGTCAAGTTAATAAGAGGACTTTAATGGTTCTCTTAGCATGAAAATTTCCAGCAAAAAAGTGTGTCTATCTCACATTGTGTGTGTTTGTGTGCAGGAGACCAAAGAACAAGAGCAGATTATGACGTGTTTAAGTACTGCAGTTGGTTGCTGAAAATACTTCCTCTTGGTCAGCAAAGATTGTCTATTTTAAAAGAATCTATAAGGCCAAAAAGTGAATGGTGTGTTATAAGATTAAACCACTTAGCATCTGAACTTTCAGTGAACTATAAGCACACTTATGAAAATGAACTTCTGCTCAGAAGATAATTGTAGCAATGTGTCAATGTATGGAACATGAACTATCTTAGTATCATCTTCTTATCAGTAGACTTACAACAACACATTGCATTTATATAGCACTTTTCTCCACACTAAAAGCGCTTCACAGTGAAGGAGGAACCTCACTAACCACCACCAATGTGTGGCACCCACCTGGCTCTGACAGCACATAGTAAACAAAAAAAAAAAAATGTAAACTTATGCTTTGTTTTATTTATTATGTATTACCATATAATAACACATATTAGAAAACAACTAATAGATCATTTTAGAAATCAAATAACATATCTTATATTCCGTGGTTTATGGTGCCAATGCTCCAACATAAATAAATAAATAAATAAATAAATAAATAAAGTTTCATACAGAAAGTTGTGACATTTCAGCACTCATTTTTAGAATCTCCTAATGAGTTGGAAATTAGCTGTTGGCAGCATGTACTCCCATTTAGATGGCCCAGTTTTTTAACCCATCCCAAAGACTTCAGGTTTGGCCCTGAGAAGGACAAACCCACCTTGTTAGGGAGCAACTTCTCTTAATGGATGTTCACTTTTTTGAGGACTTTGGTCACACCGGTTTCCTGGTCACTTCAAGTCCTTTTCTAGGAATTAACATACACTATCACCTTTGGATTATGAAACATAGTGCTTTAAGTTTCTAATTGTGTTGGATGAAATGAATTAACCTGCAATTACAGTTGGCTGTAGAATCAGCCAGATCTGTGGCACATCTGTTCCATATTGCAGCCATTCAAATTGCTTCCGGTTGTGTTCTTGTTTTCATGGCATACTTTTCTCTGGCAACCCAAGTGCACATTGAACATGTTTCAATGTGAGCAGGGACCCCATTACCTACCGACATGCCACACTTGTCCCAAAAATAGTGCGGCTGATTTATCTAGAAGTTTCCACTGGTGATATTGCAAGCTGTCAAATTAAAATGGATAGACTATCTAATGGTGTGTCAGGGAAAAAAACGCTGACTTGTTTAAATACTCGACAGAATTGGCTCTCCAGAGGGATTCTGGGAAACACCTGTTAAAACCGTCAGCCATCTTGTCAATTACTTCTAGAATATCCATCTCTGTGGAGAGATTTGGGAACAGTTATTTCCGCCCACTTCTGTTTGTCTTAAATAAACAAACAACATTTTTGTATTTTGAAATGACAGACACAAACAAACACAAACACGACAGCACAACATGACAGATTAAGAATGGCTATACGCAGCGCATGTTTGAAGCTCTAACTGAAGACATGACATTGAAGCCTTTGAAGCTGGATTTCATGTACAAGCATCTGTCTTTAGTAATTTCAGTGTACATGTAGGCTTGAAAAGCCGCCTGTAGCAGGTGCTTTCTCTGCTGTTGCTCTTTATATTAGAGACATTGACATGGCTTGAATCCTCCTCAGGAACTGCTTGGAAAGATAGGGGCAAAGAGACTGCAGGACATGGTTTTTCAATGTACAGCAAAGGCATGTTTAATGGTGCGATCCCATTTATTGTGCTTGGAAATTGTGCACTGTAACTAGTAAGGATATGACCGAGAGTCCTTGACTATGATCTTGTACACTTTTCATTAAATTCAGAAAAAACTGTCCTCATGGTCCTATAGCTTTCTCTCCTGCATGTCCACTCAACAAAAAAGAACTCTAGTTTTAACACACAGTAGTTCTGGCTCTGTAAATGTGAATCAAATTGGCTCAGACCAAGGCACACACTATTCCAGCAGATTAAAGCTGCAGTTTTGATCATATTCACTGAAACCGACACTATGCTCCGACAGAACAACATAAAAACCGCACTTTTACCTCCACCTAGAGCCTGCTATTTGTTTTGCAAAAATCCACAGCTCCCAGTTCTTCTGGTCCAATCAGAGCAGGGCTGTGTGAGATCTGACTGTCAATCACAGTCTGGTGCGCACTGACGAGCACAAACTCGATGAGAGGGTGCTCGGTGGTAGTTGGGGAGGGGCATAAGAGTTGTAAACATTCAACATTTTGGCTAAGTCCCCTCAATCTGTCAGACTTGCCAACTGCAGCTTTAAGGTTTGCTCAAGCTCCCACATTGGTTCCGAAGCACAGAAGGGAGGGGTAAAGGTCACTTCGTCTCTTCCCCTCCACTCCTACTCTCCACTACCTCCACTGTGGGATGCTGCTGCAGACTTTCCACCTGATCCACTTGCAGAAACTCTGAGCTTCAGCTTCCCAGAGATGTCCCAGAGATACTGGTGTATTTGCATTTAACATATGAGAAAGAGTTGAATGAAAACCTGTGTGTGTTGTACGTGCATAAATCCTTAGTAGGGATTTGCTCGACATAATGTCCCATTTCTCCCCCTCATGTATAATGTATATTTGCCGTGTATGTATGCTAATGCATTCTCCTGATGTCTGTATGTGACTTCATCTGCCTGTGTCTGACTCTCTCTTCTTCTTCCTCCTCTCCTCCCTCTCTCTCTTCCTGGCCCCACAGCCCCTCTCTATTTCTAGCTGCAAGCACATGGGTCTCCTTTATGAGCTGGGATCTCGGAATTTCCCCACCCATAGTCATCAGAAGTTCAGGCTCTGAGTTCTGTAAACCATCAAACCTGTACACTATTTTGATTGTTACTGGCACTCTATAAATACATTTGAATTGAGCTAAATTGAATTGGATTGCCTGCAAATCAACAAACCGTCATCAAAATCGATGAATACACCTTTAAGTCAATACATGACATGTCTGTGTTTCATTCACAATATAGATGGAGGTGGGGTGACACTTTAAGGGTGGTGCTGAGACATTGTCGAGCACCATCATACTGCAAGCACATACAACAAACAACAACAACCACAAGCTGTGCTATCACTCAAGTCTTTCTCATATTTTAAGCTAATTTATGCAAATTCGACTATTAAAAGTTTATGCGTTATTTCTACCCATTGTGTTATGCCTATTGAACATAATCAAGGGAAGAGTTGTGAACAGCTGTGGGTTCAAAGGGGCAGCTTTAATGGAAACGTGTAAAATGAGCTCAACAAATACGATTTAATGCTAATAAACCCGTTTCCATATACTTGAGTCACATTATACCAAAGGGCGAATGGGAAGTTAATCCACCCCCTCAAGCGAATTAATTTCTTATTCGACTTGGAGGATTTCATACATTTCCACTCAAGATTCCCTCTTCAAAATCCACATTTCAAAAATTGCCACATGCAGTTACACTATCATGACATGTGGGCCTCAGCATGACTGGTCCTGGCACCTATTTCAGCCCCCACAAATTGGACAGCTAATGCCCAGCCAGGACAAAAACACCACAGCATGGTAAAGACTGAGGCCCCTATTTTCCACCCTGGCGCATGGTAGAAAACCCATTTTACACCGGGCGCAAACTGTATTATGGTTTTTTACACGTCTCATTTTTAAACAATGCGCCAGGAGGTGTGGCGATGAACAACCTAGGGAGTGGTCCGGGGCGTTGTCTAAAAATCGATATCTACACTACCTTAAACGCATTGTGCCACTGACCAAGAGAAACCTGGTCAGAAGTCCATGGCGAGTTGTTTATATGTTATTTTAAGAGTGCATTGTCAACAGTCATATTAGCAGGTGCACAACACCATCCTGCTATCATCCATGAACGTGCACCAGCGCACGTCCATGCAAAACATTACAATGGGAAACATAATTAGAAGAAAGATATTACGAAATGCATCTCACAATGAGTATTCACCATAATTTTCAAATTGGTAATTACGGTTAAAAGTGATTAAGGGAAAGGCGAGAGAGACATGAAGCACAGCTGAAGACGCACTGTCTCGAGATATAAGCAACTCCTCTGCAGGATAAACATTGTTTTATTCAGTCATTTGAACAATATTAGGGTAAGTGTTTTTTACTGTGTAACTTACTGTGTATAACTGTTTTGTCATTGACTGACACCAGTTTCACTTGAAGTTCAAATAATAGACGAGTGCAAATGCGTGAAGGCTATACTATGCTAGGTTTCAGTAAAGCATGGTTTAGTGGAATGACTGATCCATACAGTCTCGCAAGCGGACTTCTTCAAATGCGCCGCTGACTGTCAAAATACCAATGCATTCTTTGACGTCGCGCTTCGCGCTGTTAAAGGGAATGACAAATGTCATTCTCATTGGTTTAAATGATGTTACGCCCCAAACACACCCATGACTGATTAAGAAACCTAGGAATGCCTTCCGCCCGACGTTTGCTAACGAAAACACTCCCAATGTGACTGTACATCCTAATAAATTTTAATAAGCTTTTAACTAGTGACCATGCGCTTTAGACTGTCATGATAGGGCCCTGAGACTCACTGAGCAATTGAATATTAGCGAATAATGTATTCTGACCTGTTCAATGAGACTGACTTACAGAACTCTATCTTGGGTACCCCTGTCTAGAGTACCTTCAAGTGCATTTCAAACAAAGGAATTAAACCATACCAAGAAAAAATGCACAAAAGGATTGTAAAATAAAACTGATACCATGAAACTGACACCAGAATGACTTTGGAAAATAGTTAGTGTCATTTTTTGTCATTCAAATTCACATTTATTTATGTAATTTTTTTGGAATCAATAGTGTATTCACCAATTATGTTACCAAATTCATATTTCACAATGTACTGGTTTGTGGAATTGTTGGAATGGATAGGAATGGTTTGTGTTCTCTCCCCACTGGGCACCTCCCCAGGGCTGTATAGGCATGACGGTAAGTATTACTTACTGACATTCATAGTTCTTGTTCTTAATTAATGAATTCTTAATTAATGCAGAGTCACTGAGTCTCCTGTGAACCTAGGTCTCGCAGATCACCTGAACAGTGAGATTCCAATCTTCTGTTGAAAAGGCTTAGCAGTGGTTGAGTTTTGGGATTTTAGCATGGAATCTAATGAGGAAAGCTAATGCTGTCTGTAACCCCTATTATGTGAAACCACTCTGCTCCATACCAGCCGTGGCCTACTGGTTAGTGCTTTGGACTTGTAACCGAAGGTTGCCGGTTCAAACCCTGACCAGTAGGAACGGCTGAAGTGCCCTTGTCATCAGATAATTTGTTTCATTGGTTCAGAGTGATACATGTGACCCAAGCTAACGCTAGTTGGCCGTCAGGTTTTTGTCAATGGGGAAACTACTAAGATTACTCCCTTTCCAAGAAAATCTGTGTGCACAAGCCAGTCAGTCAGCAGTGTCAGACATGATGCCATGTGTTACCTGGTTTTATATTAGCGTAATAAAGTGCAGATCTGCACGGGCGAGCGGTGTGATGTATAGCCCATTAAATAGTTATAGGCCTTGCCATTTACACATAATTGCATAAATGTTCTCACACTTCCACTGCATGCCACAGAAGCAGAGTAATGTGTGCTTTTATTGTACTCTGGTGGACATTGGTCACTGTCTGTGGTCAGTACATGCATCAGGCATCTGTGATCCAGGCATCAGAGAATCAACCTTAATTCACTAGCCAGTGCATTTCCTGAGACAGAAACTAATAGCTCAATTCTTAGGAGCATACCCTTTGAGGCCACTGCATATTTTAAAGCTTCTGCTGGATGCTGGAAACTGCTTATGAAAATATTCATGTTGATATTAAAGAGTTTAATATAACTTTCTGATGTGAGACAGGGCACTGTCAGTCAAACAAGGAGAATTGGAAACCACCGTCTAGAGTTTATGAGAAAAAAAAGCTCTATATTCATGCAGGACTGGTTATGACTGTGACAGCCTGTGTCAGCAGACCATGGGTCAGAACCTGTGGAGGCCAAATGTATTCACTTCCGTCAAGGTTAGACTGTTTGTCTGAGAGAAATCAAAAAGAGAGACAGCCAATGGGTACTGAAACTGACTCTCGACTGAGGCAATTTTCTGCTCCTTGGTGCCGAGTCCATGGAAATGCTACTGTCACACAGAAAGTTGCTCGCATGTGAAAACATTGTGTTGCCATACCAATATTCACAGATAACAGCAACTGTGTTTCATTCTCTCCTCTGTAAATTTACCATGCAGGTCTTTCAGCACTCCCACTCCCCTCCCCCCGTCAACACCAAGAAAGAAGAGGAATACACACACGTAAGGCAAATGTCGATTTCAAAGGATAATCTTGTACCTGCAGCACATGTTAACTTAATGTTTGGTACCAAAAGCTTACTGCTTATTCAGAACAAGACTTCATACAAGACACCAATGTATTACATTGCAGAGCTAAATGCATTTATAATGTTCATTCACAGCTTCACCCCATAATGGAGGTAATGCATTTAGCACAGTACAGCTCAGTCTGTGGCCTACAAAGGAAACATGGGGAAAGTGTCCGGGCTAAATCTTATTAATAATTTGGCTTAAGGGGAGAGAGAAGAAGAAGAAACTTCGAGAGGGAATATATTCCACGTTTCAAAGAGTAACCCTTTTATGGATTCAATTAATACCCTTCGCCTAAAATAATGGGCCGCGTGCTGTGGGAGATAACAGAAACATTTGTGCGGGACCATGTAAAACCACTACAAAAGTGAGATTACATAATCCTTGACCAAACGTAGGGCTATGCACAGACATTTGCGGAAGCAGGTGTTCTAAAGTAAAAAAGGGCATAACCAACAGTCTCATATATTTAATGAATTAATTTAATGTTTCAAGGAGGCGTACGAGCTAGTCTGTCACACCATTAATAATAACCCACAATCTTTGAAGATGTTGACCAAGCTTATCTTTTGTCCTTTCACATCAGAGCATTGCTGTAGCTACATCTACAATAGGCTGACATCCAAATACAGTATGATTTTCATTAATGAGTCACTACTAGATTGATTGTTGTGCTCTACAAAGGAAAGGGACATCTCTGGTATGATTATATAGAAATGTGTTAACATTATTTAAATGTATTTATTTAATAAATTAACATTTATTATTGTAAGCTGTCTGATATCAAAACAAGTGGGACTCACTTGTTTGCACTGATGAAGCCAAGACGGGTTTGCTTCTTGTTAAGCTTAATGGAGGGATATTAGTGGGGTACTTGGCCCATTGCAGGCTTCATCAAAATGTTTTAATAATTGCTTCACAGAAGTGGTTAAGAGTGCAGAGACTTAGGATGAAGTGTTGTTATGGTTACCTGCCTGTCACCAGTGTAGGCGGATCAGGGAGACATAAAGTACAGTAGAGGGTGTGGAGGGTTCTGGATTTACATCAGTTAACTGCGGTTGTTGCGGCTGAATGGAAGTTGGCAGGCGTGGTTACAGCATACTTTTATTAACTGATAATTGAGGCCATGAACTAAAATGGTTAAAAATACTCATACCGGTCAAAAGTTTTGGGTCACTTAAAAATGTTCATTCCACTCCATGATAGACAGAATACCAGCTGAGATAAGTTGCATTGTTTTTTTTAATCAGGGCAGCAGTTTTCAGATTACATTATGTGCAAAAGGGTTCTCCAATGTTTTTTCAGTTAGCCTTTTAAAATGATATCAAATTAGTAAACAGAATGTGCCTTTGGAACATTGGATGAAGCTGATAATGGGCAATGTAGATATTATATTAAAGATCAGCCATTTCTTTCTACAACAGTCGAGAACCCTTTTGCAATTATGTAAGCATTTTATGTACACATTGTGAGTGGAATGGAGGAATGAAAATTTGTAAGTGACCCCAAACTTTTGACCGGTAGTGTATATATAAAATTAGAAACAGAAAAACATACTTACAAGTCAAAGGGAACAGGATCCCTGCTGTGTGAATTCTCCCATCCCTGAAACGTAAGGGAGGGGGAAAAGCTAACATTGAAATTCACATAGAATTCAGATCACATCTTTGGCTGTAATCCCGATCTCAACTGTTAGTAATTTATAATAGCGCTCAATAGCCCTCTCTACTGTTTCCAATTTGTAGGGTGTTAGACTGTTATTATCTACATATCACACTACACAAAATAATGAATTGTTCAGTGCAGTATTAGCTAGTCTTTTCTCTCATGCTACAGTACTTTCAATTATGCAATATGCTGCACATACACATAAAATATGACATTGTCATATGTCATTTTATCGACTTGAACAGTGAGAGGGTCTGCGTCAATATGCAGCCTCAGGTTTGGAGTTCATGGGATTCTCAAGGTCACCTGTAGGCTATGTGGAGTTTTCTGTGTTAAAGTGTAACATGCATTTCCCAATGAGAGCCAACCTTATCTTTGTACCCCCAACACACACTCACACACACACTCACTCCACCCCCAAATAAACAAAAATAAAACATCACCATAAGGCTCGCTTATACTTTCTTTCTCTCAACACCTTAAATTTAAGTGAGATTGCACCCACGTGTCTGGGAATTTGGGTGGACTGGAGTCCTCTACAAGCCGTACACAATCAAGCTCAAACTCATTATCATAGATCAAACTCACTGCGGCATTTTTGACGAGAGCCTCTTGATGCATGAGGGGGCCGCAGTCTGGTGATTCACGACCTGACAAATCTTTTGTGCACCGGCGACTCCGCAATGTCTCAACGCATATTTCTTCATGTCTGCTGAGCTGATATCTTTGTTTACCTCCACGCTGACAAAGTGCAGCAATATCTTAATAGTTAAACCTTATCTGTGTGGAAACCCATGCCGGACTATCAATATGCTTCACAGGTGTTGTGTTGTAGACTGAAGTTGATTTATGTCAGCACATTTCAAAGCAAACTGCTGATTGTTTCCAATGCGTATAGCCTATAAGAAAACATTCTTTGTGAATAATAACTGGAACAACAGAGCAAAAAAACTATCTTTTTTCAAGGAAAACATTCAAATAAGGATGTTATAGGATGTTCTGTATGGCTCCATGACCATCTACAATAGAATAAAAACCGTGCACGGCATTTGTCTCAGAGAAGCTACTAGCATCATATGTAGGCTTATCATTCATAAAGCAATATAAGATTGCAGCCGACACAAATACTGTTTTTTGAAAGCTGCAGCATGGTTATGTTCACCATCATGCTCTGTGTAAAGTGACTATTATTGCACTACAATGGAGAATTGACTGGCTGCTGTGTTTTGGAAAGGCCTCACTAAGGTCCTCTGAGAGAGGATCGAGGGCAAATGGTCTCAAATAATGCTGAAGGGCTAAAACAATGGCAGTAATAACCAGTGTCAGTGTGCTGTAACAACACTGAGATAAAACTAAGGGGGAAAGTTGCCCTTTTGGGACACTTTTCTGCGTTGTGCATGCTAAACGCAAGCGACTCCTTCCCTAATCCTCACTAAGCAGAATTTAGTCGCTTAATTAAAATAAACATAGAAAAGAAATCATCTCTATAAGCTCCGTGTTCTGAAGCCCATTAAAGACATTTTACCTTGTCCTGACACGATGTTAGCGTAGTCTATGATGCGTGGAATCAATTTGCAGCAGAAGGCTACAGCAGAGGGAAAAAGACACTCGTCAGCATCGGCCAGACAAGGGCTGCAGAGCATGGGCTCAGAATCGCACATGGGAGATGGGGAACTAGGCTACAGCCTTGCGGCGCCGACCCAACCCGACGTGCCAACTGGTGACTTCAGGACAGAACATGTTCATTTTGAGAAGGCCTTCAGCTGAGTAGGTGAGAATGAAACCCAATCAGTGCACTGATCACCATGGCAAATGCAGCGCATACAGTACATCACCATGTCAAATAAAACGGCCGCGGTGACTCGAGTGGGCAGATAACATGGTTGCATGCGGGACACTGAATAGCCACTAACTCTGACAGTTATTAAAAGGGATCTGGGCAGCATCGGCTGCGCAGGAGCGCTTGATAAATAGTGCTTGATTGCGCCAATCATTTGATGGCCTCTCCTAGTCTACATCCACAGTTGCAACACAGACAGTGAATGAGACAGAGTAGAGAAACTGTTTACTTGCACTGTGCACAGTTTAATATTAAATTAGGATTAAATGACAAAACAGAGACACTAATGACATTCTTATCATCCCTGCAAAGGCAAGTGAGTTATACTGCAGCAAGAAGTCTATGAGATGTGCAGATTTTCACAATGACTCAATCTAAATTAACACTAGACAGCCCTATTAAGACATGCATTTCTTAATTCCCTGTTCTTATCAACCTTTCTGCAAAGAGGTCCATGGGGCAATATGATGATAAGGTCACACTGGTAGGAAATGGCAATACGGAGGCAATGTGCCTATGAAATAATCTCTGCAGGGAGACATGCAAAAAATGCATAATGATATCTTGAAAAGTTTTGGGCTTCTCTTGGCAAGGGACCAGGGAGAATGGCATAAAAAAAAAAGTCCTCAGTAGTCCTAAAGATGACATGGCTTTGATATCTGGGACAGGTCGCACCTTAATCTGATATGAAAACAAAGCCTGTCAAAACAACTGATAGTGGCAGTCCCCAGATTCTCTGCAGCAAAGATTTCTTGAAAAAAAAAAAAAAAAAAGAATGTCAAAAAGCTGCACACAAAAAAAGTCCTCAACGTAGAGAAGGCTGGATTTGAGACACCTGTTTTAGATTTATTCAGTGAATGGAAAGCTCCGCTCACAGAGGTCAGTCCTCTTCTTTCCATTCACCTCCCTCCTCCACCTACTCTTTCATTCATTCATGCAGCATCCAAGGCCCCTGTAGTCGTATGAAAGGACGGCCAATACTGGCAATATATGGCAACAGTGAAGCAATCAGACACGCGCAAACACACACACACACACACACACACACACACACAAGGACACACATACACTGCCACGTCTAATTAGTTTAAATAATGCATTTACATCATCATTACTCTGCAGCAGATGTAATGGAATATTTAGTGTATATCCAATGAATTGGGCGGTAAATCTTAATGGATTTAGGCTGACATTTGACAAGCTTGAGCCAAGCACACAGCCTCTGTGGTGAAGGAGATTGAGCACAGTCTGACAGAATCCTTTCAAAGTATGCATTCCTCTGCCAGGCTACCAACAGCGTTTTCTTTAGTGTAAAGTCATTGGTATGGACGCACTAAGTGTGCACTGCAGTGAAGTTGTGGACTGTGGAGCAGTATGACCTCTCCAGCATGCTCCAATAGGGGAAATTAATGACAACGCGAGAGAGATTTGACCTCACTCGGTCGTAACGGAGCCAGCGGCAGCCTCTGCCGTTGCATGCGTTTCTGTCCCCCGCTCGCCAGATGTTGCTGAGTGTGAAATTGAGGCTTTGAATAATACCCTTTGTCTTCATTACCGCCTGTCACTCTTGATTTAGACTCAGAACAAATGGCCCTCAGTCTCCACCTCGGACTGGCACTTAACATCACTCACGTGAGCCATGAATAGACCTCTTTCTCCGAATCCACCGGCACTGCTATAATGTCTCATAGTGGTGTAATTATGCACCAAAGGGGAGCTCACTGGAAAAGCCTTTCAGTAATTTGTGAGGTCCACTTGTTCAGAGGTTATTTAACAAAATCTCCAATATAATGATACAACATAACTAAAAATCACACTGGACAGAATATTAAATATATATTTATATACAGTATATATACGAAAAAGCAACTATATTGACTCTGTGTGCAGATTTACTTTGGCACCAAAAGAGAATGCAGCAGAACACAAGTCACATTCAGTGCCAGTGTTGGAGCAAACCCATTTTCAAGGCCCCTTGGCATTGCTGTTGGCAAGCGTGGCGACTTGGCATATTAAGGAATGCTTCTCGCTGTCTCTAGGCCCCGTCGTCAGGACAGGTATGTGCACTTTGATTACGAAGCCCCACACTTGGGACAGATGGGACAGGCATTGCATTGATTTCTGCGATCACTTTGGGGTAATTATGCAGAGATAAAGCTGAATAGGCTCCGGCGGGACCTCCTTGAAATGCTTTCAGTTGTGCTGCCGTATGATCGCAATTCCC
This sequence comes from Alosa alosa, assembly GCF_017589495.1. Lineage (NCBI taxonomy): Eukaryota > Metazoa > Chordata > Actinopteri > Clupeiformes > Clupeidae > Alosa > Alosa alosa. Next base: position 26,053,235 of record NC_063204.1, read on the forward strand.
CCGGCGAGGAGAGTGCTCTGCAACGCTGCGCACACCGCCACTGGAGAGGAAAGGAGGAGGACAAAAACATGGTGAGTCAGAAGGCTCTGCGCGTTATTAAATATGTGCGTATAGGGGGAACGCCTTGGAATGCAAAGGAGTCAGAGTTACATTCCGCCGCATCGATACCTTGCAAAGTTTTAGGTTGTGTCTTTGGCAAGAGGCCAGAGGGTACGGAGACAAACCCCCTCGTGGCCCAAAAGACGGTGTTGGCTTTTCGACTATGAAAACAAAGCCTGTAAGAGCAGCTGATACCAGCCATCCCTGAATACTCAGACGAAAAGGGAAAAATATCAACATAATAACAAACAGGCAGCACAAATACACTAACACAACTAAAATGGCTTCATGTGTGATTTCTTGTAAAAAAAAAATCAAAATAGGTGTCTCCTTGTGTGTGTGATTGTCCTGAAATGGTCTAGTTCAACGCAGTAGACTGACGCGTGTGTGTGTGCGTGTGCATGTGTGTGTGTGTGCTCCCTCTACTCCTTTTTAGTTTAAGGGGAATCAATCAATACGCTTGGAGGGACGTGGGATTGCCGCATTGTGAGTGTCGTGTGGGAACGGCTTCCGAGGCGCATGCGGCAGCAGCAGCTGTGGCGGTGGTGTCGGTGGAGCGTCGGCACTGAGGAGGAAGAAAGCCGTCGTGCTACGCTGAACCTGTCACGGCGAGCCTGATGAGGTCTGTCTTGCTGACAACAGCCCAGATTACCTTTGGTCAACCTTCAGTGTGCTTACTGAGATGTCACCAGAGGCAATTTGCTGTTACCAGCCATAAAGGTGACAGCGAAGCTTGGGGATGAACACACCAGAGACTGCATCTTCCTTGCTCTACCAGCAGATGTTGTATAATATACAAACAGCAACAAACAAACACTTCGAGAGAATAGCGTGTTTATTCCTAGTTATAAGGTATCAGTACTTATGTATACTTCCATTGGCATTTACACGCCAATGACTGTTCATTGGAAACTCGCATGCTGGTAAATTGTATATTTTTCCTTCAAAGTACTTGGATGAAAGCATTTTGTGAATATACAATGCAATATATAACTGCAAATCAGCAGAACTTCTTGCAGTAACAACCTTGCTGTAATTGAGTTAACGCCCAATTAGATTGCATGGCAGTACTCCTTGGGGAACATGCATCTGAACATATGGAAGCAGACAAACTATATGTGACGTTCAATCAAATTGGGGGCGAGTGTGCAAGTTGCAGTATATGTAGCAGCACAAAAAAAGACCAGAGAGGCTTTCTGCTATAGAGAGACACGTTTAGTAAAGACTCAAAAGCGATTCTGCGATGTGGATGCATTAGTAGCTGCCTTACTCTCTATGATGTCCAGCAGAAACTTGAGAGCTGATCTACTGGACTCAGAGACTGAGCAGATTTGCGCTCTGTTCCCCCTGTCTTGTTTGAGCCGTAAATGGCTGTGAAATGCGAGCGGATGCTGGATGTCGTCCTGCTGTTCCTCTACATCTTTCATGTTCCCCTACAAGCCTGTCCGTGTCCGTAAGACTCTTAAGGCCTGATTTGCATACGCTCCGAGGCTGCCATGCATATTTTAGTCATACTTGTGTTCTCTCTCTGTAGTTTATCATCTACAAAACACATTTTTAAATGTCTGCTGTCCAACCAGTCGATGTGTACAAGTCAAATGATGCAGAAGACATACATCAGTAAGGTAATGTCAACACCCGAGGCATTCATTAATTGTTGGTAATATATAAGAATATGGATGAACCTGATTGGTGCCATTTTGGATGCTTCTATACATCTGCCTCTCAAGGAGAGAGAGTGTGTGTGTGTGAATGTGTGGAATAAATTGCATTACCAGACTTTTGGCTGCTGTGCGTAGGTTCCACATGGCTGGGAGCGATGGCAGTGCAGCACTTATCCTCGAGAGTTTTGTTAGAAGGTCGTCGCTGTCCAAGCTTCGCATCACAGCTGGGCATGGGTCAGCCTGAGGGGGGGAAAGGGGTCGTGGGCGGGTTGGGTGTGCCTCTGATGCACTGAGGAAGATTATGTTTACCCATTAATTAACACACAAAACTAGTGCTGGTCACTGCTAGTCTCCATCTCTCTCCGTTTCGCCCAGGTCAGGGCTGCACAGGGGTTGCATGTTTGTTACCATATATATTATGGTTTGGCACTCTGTGTAATATAGTTTCACTATTATTAATTTCACATTTGTTTTGATTGCACTATATACAATATGTTGCATATATACAGATTAACACATCTGTCGGACCATCTAGCAAACTCAAGATATCAGTGTGTTACTGGTTTTCATATGTCGACTTAAACACTGTCCAATGATAATCATAGTGTTGGACATTACCATTCAGCAAATAGTTGGATATGAAAATGGTGTACTGTTGCATTAATTCATTAATGCTTTGTGGTGAGAACACGTACACATTACAGTATATCATGCTCTACAGGGGCGCAGCTACCCATTTTTTGAAGGGTATGCAACAACAATATTGCCCGCCCCCAAAAAAAAAAAAAAAAACCACAAACAACTAAAGCAAAACAAAAGGCCAATAATTTACACTATTACTGTGCATTAGTATGTATTGAATATGTTTTTAAAGAAATGCTGCCAATTTTATGTTTAACTTGATGTTATACTGGATATACTGATAAATGAAGTATTGATAAATGGTGCATTGTCACTTTAAGAGAGTCTAAACGGTTCTCATAACGTCCTTTTGTCAGCAGGCTGATAGGCCTACTCTAGCCTTGTTTGTTTGCACCACATTGACAACACAACACAATATTAAGTTATTACAAGGAGCCTTAAGTGTTAGGATATGGAAACATGTAATGAGTTGCTGCTAGCGTTCTGTTTGCAGTTGGCCATTAAAAGTGCAGTATGAGCATGGTAGCCACCTAGCTATCTGAATGGAATAGGCTATGTTTCAATCGGCATTATGCTTAACAAACGCTAGTTAGTCTGTTAACATTCATATTTGCAAGCCTCCAAGCACAGACGTCATCACTTTAAATCCTACCTGTTGCCGTTCACCGTCCACTTATTTAACTGCTGTTGCATCCCTTGACATGCCATCTTCTTTTCCCTCTTTCTTTTTCTATTTTTAGCCGCCAACAGCTTTTTTTGCTGTATCCATCTTTTTCCATAGACGGCAACTCGCTACTCGTAGGCCTATCTGCTCGTTCAGCGCTCATGGCGCCCCGACTCCCTCTTCTATGTCAAAATTCTATGATGGAATCTTATGAGATATAGGCGCTTACTCTAGCCTGTTAGTCCTCTAAAATGTTATAGAACATTGAGAAAATGTTGAAATGATTTAGACACGGACAGCAGTAGCTACATATAGAAAATACCAAATATATTATTTTATTTTTTTTACCATCGCTTTGGCGCCTCCATGGTGCTGCGCCCCTATGCGCCGCATATATACCCACTTTTTGCGCCACTGATGCTCTATGATATCATGCTATCTGGAACAACACCAATAACACTGGAGGGCATTTGGCACAACAGTGGTGAAGGTGAACCTGAAATGATGCAGTTGGTCCATCAGTCGGAGTTTTTCTTTGGACCATGCTAAACCTTTCCACCAATCTGCATGGAAATTGGGCCTGTATTTTTTGAGTAATCCTGCACACAGACAGAAGGACAGACAAATCACACGAAAAAACACTAAATGCCAAGATGTTAGCATGACTTCAGTGACTACTGTGCAATGGTGCATGGATCCCGCATGCCTTATAGGCAGACAGCCCCCAATATTATAATAAAATGGTTGCTTTATTTTGTCTTTCAGCTGTCAACCAGTATATTCTTTCACAAATCACATGTTTGCCAGCAGCATACAAATCTACTGAAATTATTTTTCTCTTCAGAAGGGGATAGTTGTAGTGCCCTTAGGCCATACATAGCCTACCAGCTGGATAAGAGCTAGGCAGTCCCAAAAGACCTTTAAAGTCGTCTGTTTGTCCACTGAGTGGCTGGGAGAATGAAGAGCAGCGGACAGGTAAAGTCTGGACAGCACAGTGCGAGAGTGGGTGAGATGCAGCTGACCTGGCACAATCCTCCCCACTGACGTTGATGAATGTTGCCCAGCGAGTGGCGGCTGATATTCCCTAATGAGACGCATTTTGTATTTAGCTGCACCAAGGTTGGGGCACTGAGAGAAGAGACAGAGAGAGAGGGGGGAAATGAGAAGAAAGAAGAAACAAACTGCACAAGGCCACAGTGGAGAAAGAGAAAGAAAGACACACACACACAGAGAGGATGGAAATCTGACCTCCAGAGCACAGCAGCAGACCAAGTCAGAAAAAAGGAGGAGGAGGAAGAGGCCTTGGTTACCTTGGGAGATGTGTTAAGTGGTCACTACATTTGATTCCATTATTAGTCTACCCACACCTTCCATACACCCATCCACACACACACACACACAATATATTGTCTAAACTTTCCAAACAGCTGTTTTATGGATTAGCAGCATTTTATGAAATCAAAGGTTTCTTGGGATAGATCATCTCCAAACAAGCTCCTGTGGCATGATCACTCTGAGTCAGAGACTTTCTAATGGGAGAGACAGCACTCAAAAAATCCTCTATAGAAATGCATGGGGTTAGTTTGTAACGCCAGTTGTCTACACTTACACGGCTCTTCACATGACAAGTAGAACGCTCCATTGGCTTGAATGGGATTTCCCAAAGTTCTACGGTAAAATATATTCATGTAATTACCGCTGCAAACATATAATTACCGCTGTCAATGGCAACGAGTTTTGTGCTTCTGATACGTCTTTCATATCACTACGCAAGAACTGGAACTTCATTCAAAAGTGAAAGCAGACGGTTGATCAGCGGTGTTCTGAAGAATGTTTGATTCAAATTCAGCGTGTGTTGATGCAAACTATTTGTGTCTCAGCAAATGCCACGATGAACGGTAACAAATAGGCTAGGCTATGTAGGCTAAAGTCATACTGTGGGGAGTTTATTATTTCGTTTTGGCAAGTAGCCGTGTAATAAGCGGGATAATGTATGGAACGCTGGTCATTACTGGGAAAATAAGTCCCTTCAGGGCGGAACAAGACCCCTCCGCTGCGCGTCCGGTTCGCCTTGTCGGGACTTATTTTCCCAGTAATGACCGGCGTTCTATACATTATCCCTTACATATCCCACCCCTTCCGCGGCAAAACGTCGACATATGAATACATTGAGCCAAGCATGTGTTGTGTTGTGAATACATTGAGCCAATCATGTGTTGTGATCTCGCCGCTGGAGCAAGTTGGTGCTGTGAAGCCTTGCGCCCACCCATTTCTGCCGAAATAGATGCCCGATAAGTGCCCAAAAAGCGTTGCAATATGGCCGCTCAGTGGAGGGACTTGCCTGAAAGGACTTTGTCTGAGTTGGCAAATCTACAGTATAAGATAAGTGCACTTTGTTTTTATATTGAGGTTTTTATTTATTTGATGTTCTGGTTATACATGATTAAAACCTGGGATGTAAAATGTAGTCAATTATTAATTTTCCCATTATGCTCAGATATGGCCTTCAAAACACCAACTAATCCGACTCCTGCATAGACACACAAAGCTGAGGGAATCAGATGGTCCTTCAATGCCTTCTTGTGGCCATTCCTCATATCATTCCCTCCGTGGGTTCCTGCACTATAAACCAGGATGCCCCTTAATGCAGAGTGCTTTTCTGCCATATATGTCATGTACTGTTCTACAGTATGTAGTATGTTCGTGTCATGTATTGTTTTGTGTAGTAGACACTGTTTAGTATACTTAAGGTATTCTGTGTGCACCTGTTTAACTAGAGCAATTCAATGAAGAATGATAATATTCCATGTACTAGTATACTAGTGTGTCATGTATTTTCAGTGAAGCACATCCAAGCTCACTTTGAGTTTGCGCTCAACATACAAACTACACACAATCACACTATTACTCTCTCTATAGAGAAGGATTCATGACAGATTCATTCAGCAGTTGCATATTGCTTGCAGGTACGGCTCATAGACTTGCAGGTTAAAAGAAAATTACCCCTCAAGTGGCATAACTAGCAGTCATTCATCATGTGTGCACAAAAGCCACACAATCAGCAGGCGTGCAGAAAGGACAGTGGCCTGGGCCTACAGTATGCATATGCTTGAATCAATCTTTATCATTAGTGGGATATCCTCCTCATCACACACACACACACACACACACACACACACACACTGCATGCCATTTGATGGTCGGAAAATGAGTTCCTTCGCAGATAGCCACCATTGCTTGACCGCCGGCGAAATGCCAGTGCCTCAGTTAAGTGCTTCACGCTCTACATTCTTTCAAACAGTGGAAAAAATAACATGAATCAAAATACAATGATAAATCACCAGATGCCTGCAATCAGGAAAATAGTCTCTCTCTCTCTCTCTCTATCTCTCTCACACGCACACTTTTCGTTGGTATCTGTATGTTCATGAGTGTTTTAAAAAATGCAATTAAAAATGCATTTGAGTTTTCTGATTGATTCACTAGCTATGCTGCCAGTGGCTCTGGAGAAAAGCACACTAACTAACTAACTAAAACAGAATGGGGGATGGTGAAATACACCATTAAACCTCAGTCTACTGGTTTACTGAGAATTTAATAACACCACTGGTCGATATTAAATAATAATAACACGACAGGGTCAATATTAAAATGTTGTTGGAATGTATTGCGCCAAAGTGCATTCAACCTCCCCATCCCCCATTTCCTCCTCCTCCTCACCATCATCATCTGTAAGGTGCGGAGAGTGCTGATGGTTAGTGCAGGTCAGACTTTGAGTCAGAGTTAGAGGCTGACAGCACAGCAAAAAAAATCACTGCAGAGAAAGGAAAAGCATCAGTTCAAAAAGAAGGAAGCTGAAAAGCACCGTTATTACCTACAGTAGTCTCCCACTGGTCAAAGCACCACATAAAGCTTCAACAGAAAAATGTATTCATCTTTAATGTTGATCAGAAAGCTGGTGTCTAGGGGTCATGATATGGACTACTGGCTGGATGCATAGAAGGATAAAAGCTGGTAGTGAACTAAGAGAGGTTGACGAATGTTCAAAAGATGTTAAAGGGAAGAAAACAGAAAAACGGCTTCAGCATCATGCCCCCTCTTCTTCCTGCTTCCTGTTTGCACTCATGCATTTCAGATCTCAGTTCACATTACTCTCACGCACTTACGTTTGTCCTCTTTAATTCTGGTTATGGCCATTGAGCCAGGCCATTACATTTGTTATGGCATTTCTCCTTATGACTGGGGTAACTATTAGAGCGACATATGCCAATGTAAGTATGGCTCTATTGTGTATTGCAGAGTCACATTATGGACATAAGCAATTGCCATGACAACACTGTCAATGTGTTTCAGCGGGGCTATACTGGACGCACAACTGAAATGTGCCGTTAGCGGAGCGCAACAATTAGCTTCCACCATAATCAATGAAACTGGCAACATCAGACATGAGTGTGCATATTTTGGAAAAATGAATGTTAGACCTTATTTTTATTCTGCCAAAGCAACGCATCAGTCCCTCAGTGTAGCCTGGCTGTTTCAAAAGGGGACAAAGATAGATGGCAGCATTCTCATTAGTTTTCATCATTAACCTCAGACCCTGCAGTGAGTCATGTTTTTTGTTTCATATCACCGGACAGTGTCTCTTTGATTTAGGCCAGCTAATGTATCAAAGCTAGGAGGTGCCAAGCTGTCAGGTTAGTGCTATGATGGGTGCACGCAAGTGGAAATTTGACCAGACTGTCGTAATTTCAGTCAACTTTGATGTGAGTCACAGCTGACCAGTGCAGGTGGCCCAGCGGCTGATATTCTTTCCTTTTTATCTATTTATTTTGTGTCTTTGCTAAAATGTCACAAGTGTTCAATTCCATTGTCATTAAAAAATACCAGTTGCTGGATTTGCATGTGATGGTAAATACACCGAGTTTAAAAATGTCAAGAGATATTGGCCACGATAACTCTTGAAAATAAAACCACACAGCCCATGGCTAGAAATTATGAGCCCCTTGACATATTCCAACCTCTATAGAGTTTAAATCTGAACTAATCTTTACTTCTATACGGCCTGACCTGTCAGAGAACTGCTCTAAAGCCCTCTCAATATATTACCCTTCTCTCTTTTTTCAAAACACACACACACACACACACACACACACACACTTGCCATACCTCTGTGGAAATCACAAGCATCCCTGTAGTGCAACTCCAAAAGATCTGAAAACCTGTAATAGATTTCCTTGAGCTGCTGGACCCACCAGGAGGCCCGGCGAGGCTAAACTGCATTTCCCACTCCTCAAACACAGCACTGACACCACTGTATATCCTCTCTTATTTATCGAGTCCATGAATCAGTCAGGGGATTATATAAAATAGAGCATTATGTTTTAGGAGGAGAGTGATGCAGAGGATCAGAGCTCGAGAGGTGCCAAATATTTTATTGCCCTAAGCATAAGTAAACAGTGGCGTGTTCCAGGCCGTAATGCTTCGCAAGGAAATGCGACATGAGATAAAGAAACAAACGCTACTTGCTGCTCTGTGTGTGTGTGTGTGTGTGTGTGTGTATGGCACAGCCAAACCCACTCCAGATATTATTCCTCGTAAATCCCACAGCAGCCACACTTCACATATAATGAGGCTTGTTTGCACAGGGTGTCTGAGCTGCCGCTTCCTTCAAGTCTCTCTCTCTCCATGTCTTTCACTATCTCTCTCTCTCTTTCTCCCCCTCTCTCTCTCCCCCTCTCTCTCTGTACTCCTGCAGATCAATGGATCTCGCCTAGGGCACAGGCCTTTACGCTAAAAACAATTGCTCGGCGAGTTCTCCTCGATGAGAATTCCCCCAGCAGCCACAGCTCTCTCGCTCTCTCTCATTCTCCCCTTCACCAAAATAAATCAGCGGTGCAATCCTCAAAATCAAAAGAGCGCATCATTACCTCCATGAGCTGCCGGCATTTGTTGCCTGTTGACCATGTGTCCTCACATCTCCCATGTCGGCTTTCCAATTTTAAACATGCAGTTGACACTCACACACTCTCTCACATACACACACACACTTATACAGAAACACAAAGCCATCATTGTGCTGTCAAAAGCAAAGTATGCCGAAGTATGCTCTCTCTCTCTCTCTCTCTCACACACACACACACACACACACACACACACACACACACACACACACATCAAATAGAATTAACCAGTCTCTTTATTTCTAAGCACAATTCAATCAGAACAACAGGTTCTGCTGTTTTAAAAGGTTTAAAAGAAAAGGACCTAACAACACACACACGCTCCCACCTAAGAGTCAATCAGGATATTGATTAGTGCATGCTTAGGAAAGGGCTCTGATGTGTTAGACTCGGGGGAACCGTTTAGTATGCAGCACCTGCTGTGCGTACTGACTCCGGCACGTTCGTTCTGGTGTGCTGGCTTATCAGCGCGCCACGCACTGGAGCACACCAGCGACCAGCTAAAGGATTTCGCCAAAGGCCTGGAGCGCAGCTACCCTCTGGAGCGCACAGTGGTGGTGGTGGTGGAGGCAGGGACATTTACAAGCGACGCGCCCAGGTTTACAAACACACAAGTGTGTGTCTGTGAATGAGTGATTGTATGCTGACTTAGCAAAGCAGCCCATTTACCTTCCATTTACCATTGATGTACAAATGAAAGAAGGTAGCAACCTAGTCAGTGAGCATGCAGCAGATGGGGGAAAGTGGAGGTTGTACTGTAGATTGAATTGGTCGGAGATGCCATATGGTGAAAGACCCCAAAACTGATGGGACTATACAATCCAACGGGACAGTATGCTGAAAGAATTGACCCAGTAGAAATGAGCTCAAATAACCTCAGTAGTGTCAAGGTTTCAACCAATAACCGACGAAATGCGCGTTTAGGAGAGTTTTATTTGCATGGGAGGGAGGGGAAGGGAGTAGTGAGCTAGCATTCTGTTTTGTTTGAATATCAACAGAAGTGACGTATCTATCGCTGATACAACCTTTAAAGGTCTCATTCACTGAGAAACCGTTTAATACTTGTTACTTTCGAAATACTATAGCTCACTCCAAGTTGCATATGCATGCTACACGTGAAAATGATCTTCTACCCCCATTGCCCGCATTAGCCAATGAAAGAAAATATACAGAAAAACAAGCGAATCAGAAAGACCCCTTCCCAATGAGGCCGAAGGGAAACTGATTATTCATGGCCTCGCCCACCTTGGCTTGTGACCGCCTACAGGAAGACTGGAAGATTTTGCGGCTAGGGGATTGTCTCTCTGCAGCTAGTAGGCGTTAACAGCAAGTTGCTAACATGGCGGAAAAAAATCGTGCCTGTGTTATTTGTGGCAATAACACATCAATGTTGCATGTCTTGCCTTAGAAACATGAGTTGAGGAAGAAATGGTTCGGATTTATCGTTGGAACACCACCACCGAGTAGTGCAACATTAGTTCTGTGTTCCAATCATTTCGACCACAGTCACTGCCTACAGTTAGAAAGTGGTTTTGCATCGATGTTCTGAAAACCTGGTTCTGTACCGTCATGATGATCGACCACCAGCTCAGGCTGTAAGTACAAACAAACTTTTCCACCTGACGTCTGTTACAAAATAGCATGTTCATATTCTTCACGTTAGCATGCATGAAAAGGGTACAAGCTAGGCTTAGGCTAGCCTATATTACAGGAAGCTACACCAGGCACGTAACTGAAGTGTTCTGTTCGCGACGTGTAAAATAAGAGAATGTCTAATAGGAAGGGCTCTGGTAAAATCCATTAGAGGAATGGTCTATTTTCCCGAACGTAGCCTACAGGCCACTAACACGCCAGGTGTAGCTACTTCCATTGATTAGGCCTATTGGAAGCTAATTGTTGCAGTAACGTTACATAACGCGAACGGAATTAGGCTAAGTTGCTATCACTAGAGCTCAGGTATTTACACTTCAGTCTAATTTATGTCTTCTTGCCATTATTACATTGACCTTTGTAGGCCTACAATGATGTTTTGTTTGATTACTTGCTGTTTACTTAGTGTTTTGTATGTCTTCCAGAGCACATCCTCATGTCAGGCTACACAGCTTTCTAGCCTACTTTAGGTCATCACGTTAGAAGCAAAGGTTTGTGATCTAACTTTTATTGTTGTGTTAGTTAGTTTCTCGAAGTCTTTTTCTAGTAGGCTAATACAGGTTCTTATGTGCTTGTCAATGTTTGGGAAAGTCAATTCATGGATTTCTTCAGGTCACTTTCCACAGGTGTATAAAATCAAGCACCTCGATTATGAATGTAGACTGCATGGTGCTTGATTAATACACCTGTGTAAATGGACCTGATGAAACCCATGAATTGCATAACAGATAGAATTGATATTACCGAATGTCTTCTTGTGGGTGTGCTACTTAGTAAATCCTACACCTTACCACAGTCACTAAAATATTTTTGTTTCCATTGTGCCAGTACAGTTTTGTGTGAGATAGTGAATGTCCTGTGTACTATTAGTATCTTGTAACTTGACAGTAATACACATTTATTTACTTTAGGTACCCAAGCAGAATACTTCATGAAAAGTATGAGTATTGATACAAGCACTTCGGATACACCATGGGCATGGGGGCCTGCTACCTCTACTGCCATCAAGCCTGTTCATCCAAGGCCAGCTAGAAGACCTCGGGTTGATCAAGAGGAGGAGGAGGATGAAAGCAACATCTCCACAATAACACCTGATGGCTCCACCTATGGCCCAGCGCAATCAAAGAGCAATGTAATAGAATCATCACAGCCAACGAATGTGTTTTGTGTGTTGTCCCTTCGGATCCCCAGGACAATACAAGCCGAAACAGCAACTCAGACCTTTTTCCCTAAATAATCCCAGCACCATCTTACAAAGGATCTGTAGGCCAGATGTCTGCATAAAAAAGAGGACATTGTTAATTCTGTGCATAGTTTGGATGTTCTTGTTTTGTGTTTGCATTATTTTAATAGACTGCAATATTACTATTTGTCAGTGTTTCACGGACCACCTAGCAAAAAAAAAAACAGTAGACCTACTTCAACAGTATGACACAATAGGCCTTCTCACTGAACCACCTTGCTTGTTGTCTTTGCACCTTGCTTATGGTGTCAGAGGATTCATATGATTTAAACTGGCATAGGTTACATCAGTGTTGCAGAACTGTTTGGATTTACATACAAGTTGGTTCAATATTGCAAACAACTCCTCTATTATATTTTACCACATCTACTTGTGGAACACTTGAGATAGCTTGCGGACCACACTTTGAGTACTGCTGTATGTAAATATAATATAGTTATTTATTGAAAATTGACCTGTTTTGTATATTTGTTTTAGGAGTTTCATCAGTTTTTGTCCCTTTTAAGCTAAAGGTTTATCTTACCTTTCATATCTTCTGTCTCACAGAGGGCCATAGTTGTCATAGTCGAATGTTTAGTGCATTTTGAAGGGAGTACATTATGCTAAGGCAGACCGGTTCTAATCCTGGGTACAGGATCATACAGACAACAGGGGTACTGGTGTTGCCCATTTTTCTAACCACATGAGCAATCCCCTTACGAAAAAGTAGTATAGGAATCTTATAGTATTTGGGACAAAATATTATAGTAATCTTATAGGAATAATTGGGACATACTGTAAAAGTACTACTAATAACTATAATATCCTGTAATCGCTATAGTTTTTCTATAGTAGTCTTATAGTACCTATAGTATGTCCAAATACTATAGTATTCCTATAAGATTACTGTAATATTTAGTCCCAAAATACTATAGTAGGCTACTTTTTCTGTCATACGTGACAGAAAACAACTTGAGTAGGCTAACCTCTGCCATTGTCAGGCTATCAAAGCCATAGTTCTCATTACCGGAGAAGTCTTGCAGCACACATCCTCTGCTTCTGTAGGCATTCTGGTACAATTCCAGCAAAATATAGCTAGGTAGGTGTGTTTGCATTTAGATCTATATATATATTGGGCTATGACCAAGTGGTCTTTCAATGATAGTATCATGGAATTCAAACCATAACTATCTAGCTATTCTGATAGCATTAGCAGGCTAGGTCAGTGGCTGAACTGCATTTAGGGTGCTTACCTGTGTTGTGAAGTAAAATATCTACTAGGAAGATTGCAACTGTTTATTACTTGAAAGCAAGATGACGATTGTCACAAACATTTACCTCTTTTAGGAGAAATTTTAAGCTGACAGGCAATTGTTACCATTCTATTAAACCAACGTTCACCGACAAACGATCAGGAAGCGGTTCTTCTTCCTACTCGAATATTAGGATCAAACACATGAAGTTGTATCTCCGAAGACATTTTGTGCAACAGTTTTGCCTCGAGTTTTAGCCAGGTTTTAGCACTGTAAAGTTGAATATGGAGCATAGCACAGGCAGAATCGGATGAGGATGCACTGGAGGAAGCGTCACAGTACTGTTAGCCAATCAGAGGTGAATTCATTAGCATGTCATTAATATTCATGACTAGAGGCGAAATCCAGTCGTTCCTCTCCGCCCACCTTCCCCACCAAACTAGAACAGCATGAAACAGATGCAGGACAGCATTTTTTTCACCAAAACCGGCTCACAGGGCATTCATCAATACTACAGACCGCTGCAAAATTAATGAAAAAACGATGAGATGAGACCTTTAAGATAGACATGCCAGCACCATACGTAATATACCAGCAACGAGCCCAGCAGCCATAGGTTGGGATACTTCCTGAAATTTAATGAGATTTCGCCTCGTCGTGTGGTCTGATGAGCTCTTTCAAGTTTGGAGTAAAAATCAGAGCCCTTGCTGAGCATAATAAGCCTATTACAATACAGTCTCCCAGGAGGCTCCACAACAGCCTGATCTTCCCCAAGCAGCGGGACTGGGATTTGGGGAGTCGGGGGGGTAGATGGGCTGACTCTCCAGACTTGGGTTCAATGAAGAGGCCTTCAGGCGCTCTCTTAGGCTACCCGTCGCGCCACTTTCCGCCTGTCAGCCGACCCCAGACGTTTGTACGGGCATGCCCTCTGTCTGCACCAACGTCCAGTCGGAGGAGAAATGGATTGCTTCAGTGCTTCTGACGCTTACACTCCCGAGCACGTTGCGGTACTCGGAAGCCGGCTTTTAGCGCCATAAAGATTAACCTGTGACAATTAGCCGTGGGCTTGTCTCGGCCCGACTGAGGTCACCTCCCAGCCCCTCCTTCTGCAAATGGATGGCACAACACGCAGCAGGGCGACAGACGGCAAAGGCCTCACCCTCATTACCACGCCTGCGGAATCGGCAATAGCAGACATTTAATTGCTGGAACAAGGTCCAGATGGAGTGGATGGATAACTCTTAATTAGTCTGCTGAGGTACAACAGTTTCAAGTTTCTGCAGAATGTCAGACAGCCTGGCCTCTGCCATTGTCACTAATACAGATGTCTAAAGCTACAGGAAGTAGTTTTCAGTGAAAAAGGTAGTGAGCTACAGGAAAAGCTTGCCAATAGAGGCTTACCAGCAAGCTAATTGTCTTCTGTTGATATAGTTGATGCAATGTCCTGAGGTAAAAGCTTTTACTATTCTCAAGGGTAGTCTGTACTGCACCACGGAACATCAAGCCTGGCTTGGGTGCTTTGGGGACGGGGGTCAGGTGTGTTACCATTAAGACTTGTTTATAAAAACATGCTGATGCTTTATTGTGTGGTCTCATGAAATACAAGCTTTCTGAAAAATATCATGAGGGGCTCTTTCTCCTCCATACATAAATAATTGAAAACAGTGATCTTTGACAATTGCCACTCAACAAAGTTTCTAGATTATTTGTAATATAAAAATAAGAAATAAGTCCATAGTCCATAGTACAAGTGGTTGACTCAACATTACCAAAGAATTCCTGTCAAACTATGAATTATAAACAAATAACTGAACTTCTATGAACATTATTATAGCTTGCATGGTAAATCTTTAAAAAGACCTGCAGTGAGTGCATTATATATAATTCTCAAGCTGGATGGAGGCCAAATCTTTTTCTGCATTAAACACTTCTGGTCTTGTGTCTGTGTTTCTTCATAGCAAGTGTGTGTGTGTGTGTGTGTGTGTGTGTGCGTGTGACTCTACACCATCATCTGCGTCACTCTGTGTGTGTGTTTGTGAGTCATACAGTAAAACGTTATCGCTTCTGAGCAAAAGAAATCTGTGGAAAACAGTGGTGCCTTTTTTTCTGCTTCCTTTCCATTTCTCCAGTTTGAATGATGGCTGTAGGTATAACACTACTCAGCTGAGTGCTTGCACCAAGGACATGTTAGGAAAATGCACGGAGGCTGTGTGAAGACCAGTTCTTGGGACAACTGATGTGTTTACTACCTGTGAGAGCGCGACCGAGCATAAACAATACTTTAAGAGGCTGATTAGGCTCGAAGCCAGCTGGTCACTCACAAGGGAGGACATTTGCATCAGCAAGCTAAAAACAGAAGCAATTTCCATCCTAAACGAGTCTATAGAGAACCCACCAAAAAAGGACCCCCATAATTGAACCTCTTACTGCTAACAATTTACACTAACAATTTACACTGAATGGGGGAAAATATTACACAAAACTCTTGAGATAAAGCTTGCTTGGATACACATTATTCTAGATGTTTCTATATGTGTATAAAAGCATAGCAAATTACTATCTGGCAGGTGTGCGCCAGGTTGTTTAGCATGGGCAGTTATAAATCGAGCGTGACACATTCACAGTGCCACACATAGTGCTACTTGACAAGCTATAGCGCTGCCACATGGAGCGAGCTAAAGGATATCAGAGCACCATAGCAACCAAACCCTTCTCTGGCAATTAGGCTCCATACAGACCTGTGGCTGCAAGGGTGCTGCACATAAAGGTGGGATGTTATAGTCTCACATTGTGTGCTTTGCTTTGACGATCGAACACTCATTGGTTTACTTAGTCTATTTCCGATCAGATCAGTTTTGGACTAAATGGGAAGGAAGAACAGAATTGACAGATGCCTTCCCACTCCAAATTTGGTTCAGCTTAAGAACACAAACCATGCCACCTAGTGGAGAAGAACAAGCAAAACAACCTACATTCTAGTCAAATCCAGCCAAGTGTGTGGAGGCAAGACTGAATTCACAAGAAAATCACATTGTTTGAAATATTTATGGCTTTAATATGTTGATAGCACCTAGCTGTCCTCTTCAGATCCTAGCCCTTTGTCAAGGACACACCATCAATAGTAAACAACAGCAGTCTGCATCCACAGAGGTCCTAGCCTGCATTGAGTCATGCAGCCATTACCATCAGCTACGAGCGAGTCCACACACACAGCTCCCTCGTCATTAACCTGACCCAGTGACTTTGAAGCAGAGAAGTGGTCTTAAGAGGCCATCAGGACTGCAAGGCCCCCAAGGCCGCTTGATCGGTCATAAATGCCTGCTGTGAGGAATTGTCTGTGCATTGTTTTTGAGGGCTTTTCGGCGTGTTAGGAGTCTAGTGAAGCAATGTAGCGGGATGAAGCTTTTGTTAGAGGATTAGAAAAGTAAAAGCCCTTGGTGTGTTTTGGTCCAATTCATTTCCTAAGATTGCCGATTTCATATCACTCTTGGGCTTTGGAAGTCGACATTAGCAAAGCCAACAGTGTAGTGCCAGTGAGACGGTTCATCAACCATAAGGTCTTTGGAAACGCTACAATACGGAAAGCAGTAATTTACCCTGCTGAATTTGAAAGTTTTACTCCTGAAAATTGGATTTGGCCAGATGCACGCTCATAATCACCCCTGGAGGCCCCATCTCAAGCCCTCTCATCTCTGAACAACCTGTTAGGAAGCACAGCCGTACATGGAGCATTTGTGCACTTCAGCCTGGGAACAACACAGCAGTAGATTATTAGGTGTGTGAAGGACGGTGACTTGAGTGACTGGTGTATTGAACTCCGAGGCAACATATGGTGCTTTTCACCTTCAAGAGTTTTCTCTCTCTCAGTAATCTACCACAGAAGCCGCCCCAACAGGCTTGGTATAAGCTAAGGCTTGAGCCTAAAATGACATGAGAACAACCACACTCAAGGTATTCAACCATTCAGTTTCTTTTAGTGACTGACTAGGAGCTCTGTGATGTACATTTTACAACAAAGCAAAATAAATAAATAAATAAATTGCATGCACAGTATTGTATGGGCTCAGGTGTGCAAAATGCTACCACAAGCTACCCTTATGAACACACATACACACACACACGCATACTCCCCCATCACAGCAGATTTGATCCAGTGTTTTATAAAAAAGTGATAGTGTTTTATAAAAAAAGTGTTGAAAATAGCATTTCCTGCATAGTCAGCTTGACCTTGGGAGGAGAAAAGACAGCTGGGAAATACATTAAGGCATTATCCGGCGTCTTGTTTCAGCTTGCCCATCAACGGAACTGCCACAAGCGGCTTGTTCCAGCAAACGATCTGAGCCAAATGCTCTTTTAACTATGAATCAGTGTCACGGTGTCACCATTCAAGCCCATTTTCATTTGGAAGGAGTCGGATATTTGCTGCTACTGCATGTCACAGTCTCCATCATTAGACCCATGTTATGGAGTACTGAAAGCTTTCCAAAGTGTAACTACATCCTTAAATGTGTTTTTAAGCTGTCAACCTCATAGGACTGAACTGTGACGAAACACACAAATGCAGGTGTCAAGTAGAGGTTCACACACAGTGGGAAACCCTACAGTTTGGGCCTTCAGGGAGCAGGAGCAGGAGCCCCCCGCCCCCAGCACCAAGCTTAATTCAAGCCACACTAGCTATCCTTTTATACTTTTTGTGGGTTGGTAAAACAAGTGTGAGCTTTTGTTGTTGTTGGGATTCATATCCTTAACTTTTGTGAATTATTATTTTTTATTTATTTTTGCTTATGAACTACTATAAGTAAAACATAAATTCTCCAGAAAACATTTCCATTCTTGTTCTGGGTGCTGGACTGTAGTAGTGGCTAGCCTAGTGTCCACCAAGCATAGGGAGATCGTATGATGATCAAACTAGAAAACTAGCCTACCTGAACACACACACAGATCAAATCCCCAAATTATACGGACTGACTTGTGAACGTTGACCGTGTACTGTATGTGCAAGTTTTAAGTAGGGAGACCTGTGGGTCTCCAGCTTTTTACAACCACCATCCATACAGATAACCAGCCTACTGAAGAATAGAACAGAACTGCAAAAGAGATTAACTATTGCTTTAATCCACAGAAACAAATTGTCATTGCTTTAAGCCAACATAAATTAGTAAGATGCATTGAAGCCTTGTCCAATTGAATATTTACAAATTAAATGAAACACTGCCTATTATCTCCTAGAAGCAACATGTTTTAGTCATTACAAATTTAACACTAACATTATGCAAGCAATTCCAACGCACCATAAACAGAAAAAAACTGTTAACCACCAATAGAAAACTATTCTTTCATAATCCAATACATGCAAACAAAACTTAAACATGCTATTCTTAGTACCTCTTACCGAAGTACCTATTGATTTTCGTAACAGGTAGGTAAATATTAAACATCACCAGGAAGTACTGGCCCAACTCTTCCATCCAGATGAGGTCCAAGGAGATTTTGCCCTCCGGGCTCCTGTAGCGGATAACATAGGACTCGCCCCTATAGTCGTAGTCCCTGGAGTCCAACCCTCTGGACAGCATGATGGGGACCGGAGAGCATATGCACCAGAAGGGAGTCTGAGACTCGTCCAGCACCGTGACACTCATCACACAGCAATGCTACCCACAAACACGCACAGACAAACACACATGTTCAGACAGAAACAGACAGGCAGGCAGGCAGACAGACAGACAGACAGACACACAGACAGACAACACATACACACACAATCACACAAAAACACTAAGGGTTAAAGGTGCCATGTGTAATGTCTGCCGAAAAATTAGAGTAACAACCGGGAAACGTGTCTTGCAGTTTGGCTGGCGGTTATGTTGCCCGCATACTGCCTCCCATGGCCGAAACTGGTATTGTGGCACCTTTAAAACAAGGCTTTGTTAAGTACTGTGTGCCGGAAGTAAATTGGCAAATTTACACATTTGTTTATGATTCCAAAACATATAGCAATTAAAAGATGTGGCAACTAGTATCCCACAATATTAATTGCCACTTGACACTAACAACTAAGACCAAAATGACCAGATGTACAGTATGTGAGGTACAGAACTTTCACTAGTTCGCCCAGCAGAATGCTTGATTTTGAGCACTGATAATGAGCGTGTTTGGCTAAGTAGCTGTCCATGGTCCTGAAACGTCTGTAGCGGAGACAGTGAGGGGAATGGAGAGGAGGTGGGATACTTTGCTGGACTGTAGTACGTGTGGACAGGTAAAAAGGGTTTAAAGAAAGCCAAGGTCCATGGGTTTGTCTCAAACGCAGTTTAAAGCAGCACTAAAGAACATTTGCTATCGGAGTCCCTCTACAGTTGAGAAGCACAATAATAAATGGATTAAATGTGTGTCTATGCAACAAACAATAAATATAACTGATACAATATAGAGGGGATGCACCAACAGCAGCCTATAGAAAGAGAACTTTGAATTCCTGTAAGTAGCAGCTCTTTTCCATTTCGATTTCAGATTCACCTCAAACACATTGCCAAACTTAGAGGTCTAATGTCAAAACATGATCTAGAAAAACATATTCATGCATTCATCTCCAGTAAGGTTGATTACTGCAATGGGCTTTTCACAGGCCTTCCTAAAAAGACTATCAAACAGCTTCAGATGGTACAAAATGCAGCGGCTAGGGTTCTCACGGAAACTAAAATAACAGACCACATTACTCCAACACTTAAAGGTGCTGTGGGTAACACTTTACGGTAAGGGTACATGAATTATCATGAATTCATGTATGAATTAATTCATGATTTATGCATTACTTCATTCCTTTATATCTTGTCTTGTGAATCATCAGGAATTGACATGAGGTCATATTCTCTCATTCCTGACCTCATACATGAACAACACATTATCTAGGCTAATGCATATGCCGGAGGCTGTTTGGGTCTTAGGCTGCCTACCGTTTGAGCAGAACGAAAATAGAACCGTTTCAACTATTTGTAATAATATGAGCATCTAAATAGACAGAGGCAGCTCGCTCAAAGGCTGATGCTTAGCCTATATGTTTCGTATTAAAAGTCGAAACGTATATGAAGAGTCTTAGGACAAAAGTTACAAACGTTACAAATGTTTCCCATTACCAATGTCTCGGAGACAGCTAGGCAGGCTACTTTTAGGTTTTTGCACCAGGTGAAACATATTCATAAACTACAGGCGCAGATGCCGACGTGCCATCGTCTTAACATGAGCATGGCAACAACTGATTTAGCTACAGCTTGGCAGAGGGGGTAATCCGTGCGTCGAAGTTAGATGCCAAGGGTTCTAACCATGCCTCCACATTTGACGAGTTCAATTTGACACTTGACCATCATTGAACTTTCTCACCCAATAAAAGCTTACTATATATTGCTACTGTAAGACTGCCAATGCAATCACTTTAGACCAACCTTCTTAGTGTAGGCTAGGTATTGAAATTAGATAGAACACTGTCCACTCCTCACTCAACAGGTGCTTCTGTGGAAACTGTGTTCGCATGTCCATAGAGAGAGGAAATGTAGTGTGCTGCCGGGAAATACAACCAGTGCTAACACTTTATACAATTCCATACAGATGTACAAATACATCTGTACTTACCAAAGTTTAAGTATGGCCTATCTATCTAGTGGGAATCCGATTAAAAATGAACAGCATCTCGTGCATTTCTTTCAGTAATGAAAAGTTACACTCCTGAATCAGAAAAATAAGCCTTTTTATCTTTTTTAAGAATAATAATAATAATAAGTTTATTTTATATAAACTTAGCACAAAAAGTAACGAAATTTGTGTTTGGTAGATTATTTCTTTGTGGTAACAATTATTTTTGGCAATACATCTTATACCGTTGGAAAGCCTGTTTAGTTCCCTTTCAAATGGTGCCCCATTTGTAAGGAACATGCACTTGTGGGATGAGCAGCAGAGCTGAGTATGAGGGGTTGCGCCCATGAAAAATTTGCCAAATCTTCAAATGAGAAAATTTGGACTCTCTTGGAAAATATATGTTCATTTTGAATTTGATGCCAACAACATGTCTCAAAAAAAGTTGGGACAGGGAACGTTTATCACTGTGCTGCTTCACTTCATCACTTCATTTAACAACATTCTGTAAACATTTAGGAACTGTGGAGACCACAGGGTTTCCCGCAGCACTTTGCAGTCAAGGCCTTGGCAAAACAAGCCTGCCGCCTTAACTACGTTGTCAAAAAAAGTGTTACTTTGTCCTGTTTTCTCCCTTTCATTCCAAACTGTGACCAACGCCAATCTCCCTTCTCCGCAGAACGCATTAAAAAATAAGAAGAAACGTGTCATGAATCGAAAAATAATCAGATTTTATAATCTTTACATGTGATATGCCTCCGAAACAGAGCTACTGAGCGGTGCAAATGTCTCGCTCCTCGTTCTCAAGAATCAGTCAAATCGCGAACAGCCACAGCTCCGTTTAATTGTCAGGTGTGATGAAATGCGTTCATATTCCACTTTTTATGTCAGTGGTCCCCAAACTTTTTCTTCCGAGGGCCAGCTTACTATGCCTGGCTGTAAGAGAGGGCCAGAGACTCGGAGTATATCAGTAACCATAAATAGCTTAGTGCTGTGAACAACAGCAGTCTACCTTAGTAGAATATTCCATTACATTTAATCTATAGGCTATTGCAATTTAATAGCATTGTTAGCTGTGTTTATATTGCCATCATGTGTAAAATGTAACTCAAATGAATAATACTGATAAAAAGACTTTTTTTTTACTTTCACTCACCTGAACTTGTGAACGTTGTATGAACATTTGAACAAATAAAAATAATTATCCCAGAAAGTCCCAGAAATATGACTTGAATATAAGTTAGTTAGTTATTAACAATTTATTGATAAACTTTTAGAATACTTTGAGCACTGATGCAGTCAGCATAGGCCTCTTACATTGTTTGCAGGTAGGACTACATTTCATTCCGTTTTTGATGGCAAACGCAAAACAGCGCCAAAACAACCACTAGTGGACAAAAAGAGTATTACATGTGTACTGTTAAGACTCGCCATAGAGAATGAATGGGGGAAATTGCGGAGGTTATAGTTTGACGATGTCGTACTCCCGTGCAGGCCGGTTGCTATATACCACAGACATGTTTTGGGGGGCTACCCAAAATGAGGTGGCGGGCCGTAGTTTGGGGACCACTGTTTTATGTCATAAACGTTGCAGGCCTATGGAAAGGTTTAGTGGTAGGGTTGTCCAATGATCAAGTTGTTGCTTCAATCTGTGTTTTAATTTATGCGACGCACCGATGCTGGGTTCATCCGTTTGGCGCAAGTTTAAAATGTTTAAGTGGCAATTAATCCCGACTGATCCCTTTAGTTAACGTTGCCAAGCTTGTTTGTTGTTGCACTATCAGTGTTGCAGTCTTTTAAAACCGGGGAGCTAAATTGACCTGACGCGAATTTGACCGGAGAAGCGGCCGAGTAAACAGCCACCTGCTCTCAGCACAGTGTTGACTGACAATAGACGGGCCTAGGCCCGTCCAGACCCATCTGTGCCTACGCGTATGCTTTCTAAATTATTTAGCTAACTCCATCCCCATCAACGAACTTAGGCTATATGGCCAATATCTTTGAAATTTAACAGTCTTGGTTTTATTAGGAAGACAGTTGGGCATGCCTCAGACTCGTGGTGTGAGCGGTATGGGAGCGGAACAGAGCGGCCACTCCGGCCTCTAAATTAAAAAGCGCTCCGTGCTCAAATGCCATCCATATTACACAAAACTATAAAATGATCTAAACTTCATTCACTCTCGGTGTATAGATCAGGACAGACTTGCGGAACAGGCTGCAGGTCAACAGTCTGACAGCCTGCATGAAGATAAGCATTAATGGTCCAATAGTAAAACAGTGCAATTACCAAATGATCTTTTTAAAGCCAGGGAGGATTGCTTGTAACGATGCTAGTTGTCAGCTCTGCCATAAGTAGTGACTGATCACATTTGCACATTTTGTTGTTTTGCACTTTCTTTTGCACTTGTTCTATAGTTTGTAATAGTCTTTGTTAAAATTGCACAAATTACACAAATATTTTGAAATATTTGTATACTGTTGTCCTACTGGGGCCTACGACCTACCACCTTGACTAACACATTTCCTGCGGGAAACCCTGGACCAGTTGCCAGAGTTTTGAGAATGAAATGTTGTCCCATTCCTGCCCAATATAGGATTGAAGTTGCTCAACAGTATGGGGTATTCATGTTTTTCATTCCATGATGCACTGGTCTTTCTAGGTCTTCCCTGAAAGAGACACTGCCTGTATGGCATTGTTGTATATGTGCTCAAAACCTGTATACATCAATCAGAATCGATTGTGCCTTGCCAGATGCACATGCTGTATGCACAAATGCACCTCCACACCGTCATAGATGTTGGGTTTCAAACTGAGCACTAAAACAAGTTGGATAGGCTGGATACTTGGATAGGCCCTCTCCTCTTTAGCCCAGATGAGTCCATGATTTCCAAAAAGAATTGTTAATTTTGATTGATCTAACCACAGGACCTTTTTCCATGTTACCTCAGTCCATTTTAAACAAGATCAGGCCCAGATAAGACGGTGGTATCAGTGTTTCCCATACATTAACTTACAGTATTTGTGGAAGCCCACCACAATATCAGCATTGACCACCACCACGATCAAGAGCGCGCATGCGAGACGGCGTGTGAGTGTAGAGCGCACACGACGGGAGAGAGAGAAGGGTGGTTCGTGTGTGCCTGAGCGCATCCAAGACAGTGAGCATCCTGATTGGCCTGTTTCGCTAAATCAACCAATCAGTTCAGTGTAGGCGGGCTTTTATCTCTTTTCTCCCGAACTTAATTAATCAGTTCAGTGTATAGGAACAGGAGCGTCATGGCAGTCAGTGCCTCAAAAAAAAGGAAAATGTAAGACCCATTTCAAAGTGTAGGCTACCCTTGTCTCATAAGAGTAAAAAATAATGATAGGCCTAGTCTTGCACGCTGCACTGTTTGTAACAGTGACTTTAGCATTGCCCATTGCGGGTTAAATGATTGCAAAATACATGTTGAGGTGAGTTTAACAAGTGTCAGTTCATGTGCATATTATTCAGATGCCTATAGATGGCTAGTTGCCAAGGCTACATGAAAAGACCAAACTACTAAAATCTGCCTATTTTATTTTCCCAATATCTATCTAGGCCTTCCTTATTTGGTGTACTGACTAGACATTATTGAACATATTAATCTGTATTTAGGCTAATTTTTTTTTTTTTTTGCCCCTGCCCCAACTTTTTTTGAAACATGTTGGTGGTATCAAATTCAAAATTAACATATTTTTCATGAAATAGTCAAATTGGTCATTTTCAACATTTGATACAGTATGTTGTCTGTGTCCTTTTTGGAACTAAATATGAGTTTGAGATTTGTAGATTATTACAATTTGTTTTATTCACATTTTACACAACATCCCAACTTTTTCTGATTTGGGGTTGTACTCTTCTTGGGCATTAACTACTCTGATCGGGACTATTGGGCCCTATCAGTCAGTCATGTTGGCCCTGAAAGAAAACATATGTGCACACATAAGCGGGACTACTTCAAGAATCTCCATTAAGAGTGCTACTTTTCACTGGGTGGTTGATCACAGATTATCATTTTATGTATTTTAATTATTACTTTTTAAACATCTTTAAGCTATTACTCTTTATTGCTTTTATGTACTATTACCTTG
Organism: Alosa alosa; assembly: GCF_017589495.1. Lineage (NCBI taxonomy): Eukaryota > Metazoa > Chordata > Actinopteri > Clupeiformes > Clupeidae > Alosa > Alosa alosa. The sequence goes on from NC_063204.1 coordinate 26,078,126, forward strand.
TGTGTTGTATGTTTTCTTTTTTATTCTTTTCAAACTATTATTTTCTTTATGTAAAGCACACTGAATGAACTCTGTCAGGGTATCTGCACATTTTCCAAGTGCAGTATTATGACCGTTTTCACATCTTTAACCACACCCATGAAAAATATCTTCACTCTGCAACCACTACATTTCCTCCCGTAGTCACTTGCGCAATTGCGTTTTAAATACACGAAAGAGACATTTCACTCACTCTCTTGCACTCGCTGGCGGTCCCATGCGCAAATTGAATACCTCCCTTACGGAAATTCAAGACATCCCAGACAATTTAAGACTTTTTTAGGCCTTAAAACATGAAAGTTGTATTTAAGACTTTTTAAGGATCCGCGGGAACCCTGCTCTGTGTATGAAATCCTATATAAATAAACTTTAAAAAACATCATTACAGCGGCCATACCTCCACAGACCCTTCCAGTCCCTCTGATCTCCACTTCAAGCTGAACTTGTCAGCGAAGGCCGTGTGCTGTGACCTCTTCTCCCTTGAGATGGCCTCCAGGACTACATAATTATCCTTTATGTCTTCTACCAGGAAACAAAACATAGAGAGAATGTCATGTCCAGGTCTCAGGAGACACAGCACCTTTCATACCGCTCTCTAGAAACAAACTGTGAGAACAATGTAAGAATATAGCACCCTCTACTGTCAAAATGGTTTACTACAAGCCTTCATTTATTAATTGCATTTAGATTTTCAATTGATACAATGTAATTCATGTTAAAGCCATCTTATCTAAACAGAGACATATTTTTATATTATATATATTATTTAAACTAATGGGTAAGTCCTATATGAAACAATGAACACAAATATTTAAATGAAATGGAGTTAAATCTGCCAAACCCACTTTAAGTATCTTTGATCTTCTGGAGAAGGCTTGAAAAAAGTAGGGACAAGCAGCTAAAATGCTGACATGCATATAGAAACAACAAACTGTTGGCACATGTATAATATATTTTCAACAACACCCTGAAGCTGGCACTTACCAGAGCTCACTTGTTAATCACAAACAAAAACACACAATGGTACTCAATATTAGCCTAGAAATCTAGACGCACACTAGCGGCAGAAAATGTAATTTGCAGCCAGGGTAGTCTAGCAACTCTCTGTTGGCTTGCGAGCTGGAAAAATGAAACTTCTATCAGGCCAATCACATCGTGTATAGAGTCTTTAGAATTTCCTGCTACTTGAAAACAAAGAAGATGGATGCTGCTACTGGCGAACAGCGGTCTTTGAATCGCGACGCAATTTAAGCTTTTTTTAAATTGGCAAAAGTTTGATCAACTAGCCAACTAGCATCCATTTAGGAAAATGCATGGGACTATTGCGTGCATCCTGCCCCTCAGATTGAGCACTGCCAATGGTGAGTTCCCAGACCCTACATCTTGATGTGGGTCTGGCTCGTCAGGCTAACTCAATATACAAACATACAACACATTTCTAATATCAAAACTACCCTTTTAGTAGTCATGATCAATAAACACATTTTCAAAGCCACCCAACACTTCCTGATCTCAACGCTCACCTCTCCGGCAGAAGAGCCCACTGAACTGGCCAGACATAATGAGCTTTGTCATGTCATGGAGCTCGATATGCACCTTGTATCCATGGAGACCGTATTCGGGGTCGACATCATCAAACAGAGGCTTGTGCTCTGGCATAGAGTAGGGGCTGGCAGGGGAAGAGGACAAAGATCAGAAGTCAGAATAGAAGAGAGTGAGAAAAAAACACACAGATAAGAAAAAAAAAAAGAGATGAAAAAAAAGCATTTGGTGGTGGTGGCGGCTTGGCCTTCAGCTATTTTGGTTGAAGAGACAGGGGCCAGCCACAAATCTGACCTGACAGAGCTGGCTATTTGTGTTTGTGTGTGTGTGCACATTTTTGCATGTATGTGTGTGTATGTGTGAGTATGTATTCGTGTGTGTATGTATGTGTGTGTGTATATATGTGTGTGTATGCGTGTGTCTGTATGTATGCATATGTGTGTGTGTGTGTGTGTGTGTGTGTGTGTGTGTGTGTGTGTGTGTATGTATGCGTGTGTCTGTATGTATGCATATGTGTGTGTGTGTATGCGTGTGTCTGTATGTATGCATAGTGTGTGTGTGTCTGTATGTATACGTGTGTCTGTATGTATGCGTGTGTGTGTATGTATGCGTGTGTGTGTGTGTGTGTGTGTGTGTATGTATGTGTGTGTCTGTATGTATGCATATGTGTGTGTGTGTATGCGTGTGTCTGTATGTATGCATAGTGTGTGTGTGTCTGTATGTATACGTGTGTCTGTATGTATGCGTGTGTGTGTATGTATGCGTGTGTGTGTATGTATGCGTGTGTCTGTATGTATGGGTGTGTATGTATGTATGCATGCGTGTGTGTGTCTGTATGTGTGTGCATTGTGCTAATGTGTATGTGTGTACTTGGCAGCTGAGGAAGAGCGAGAGTCAAGTCCACAGTCTGTGGAGTGGCCAGAAGATGGAGATGTCACCCACAAAACCAGAGACAGGAGTGGACAGACCATCTGCTGCCTTCTACAAACACATGCGTTGCTCCTACAACTACACTATACTCTCTGGCAGTCACACACCTGTGTGTACACTGATCTCTCTCCCCCCCCCCTTTCTCTCTCTGTGTCTGTGTATCTATGCAGTTATGAAACATAGCGTACATACACAGTAATTGATCCAAGAAGGCATTTCTCTACGAGCTTGTGAAGATGCAAGTTCGCCTTGACAAACACCACGTCCTCATTGTCCTGGAATACAAACGTGAGATAACCATCTTTCTTTTCAAAAACATCAGGCTATACATAACCATCAATACTATGTATGAATATACCAGTCTGATCAAATTCAATGTGAATGAATGAAATGTGAATATACCAGTCTAATTCTATTCAACTTGATACAACAATGCTGAAATAATTAGAGGATATACATAGGCAAAATGTTTTACACCATACTTCCATAAGAGACTAGCTGGTTTTCCATTAAACTTTTTAAATGCCTTTTAAAGGTCCAGTATGTAGGAAATAATGGAAAATAAACTGTAACCATTCCAAAAATGATCACCATATGTTGTCAGAGAGTAAGGAAACACGATGAATTGAAGTAATGGCTTATTTGACAACATTACTCTAACCCGTAAAACCCCGTAAAACCCATGAAAAAAAATGAGTTACGGGGCGAAATGTCTTGGAATTTTCATTTATGTTTTGAACAATTAATTCTAGAATAGCGTATTAATAATGGGCTAGCGCGTCCTCCTATTTGGGTTGCCAAATTAGCAAAGGCCAACTGTCAACAGCTGTCAGTTGTAGTCATGAACGCCTACGAGAGGCAGGCAAATTTCCAAAATTTAAACAAGAAACAAATTAAGTGGACATCGGAGTAGCTTCCTGAGATGGTGACGTCTTTGTCAAACGAAGAATATCAAGTCTGACGCAGAGCTGGCCATATTTCTCCACAACAGGTAGCCTAGGCTAAACTTCATCTGCATCGCTAACTTCAGCTAAATATGTTACGTTGGTTAGAGAGGTATTTTTTGTTTTCACTGTTTCCGTAATGTGTAGCTGGGTCATGGTTGGAGAAACGTTAAAGCATCTGCAGGTCAACTAACGTTAGCTAAGTCTTAATTACATCTGGCAACCCAGAAGAGGCTCGCGTCTGGTAGTCTTGAGAACATTCACCAGTGTTTTGATTTTGGCCTGCAGAACGTTCGGTAACAATCCTACAAATCGCACCTTTAACTAGCCCTGGGAATGAGAAACTCGGCCACAATCTTTTAGTGCCCATACAATGCTATTTGCTAAAGGAGGGTTGATTAGGGAGAGAAGTATACATATATGAGCCAGCAAGATATACTTCCAGCACATGAATAAGGGACTAACTTTACGAATGGTAAAAAGTACCTTGCAAGTCAGTGCCTGAACAACAGAAACATTTGTTTATGTCTACAGGTTAGAGCTGTAGCTAAAATGAGCTGGCTGTCGCTAATATCCAAACATTATGTGAATGAGAAAACAACAATAACAACAACAAGTTGTAACAAGTTATAAGACAAACACAGAAATAAACATCTAAATAAATAGATAGATAAATAAATAAAAACAATAGTGACTCCATACCCTCCAGATCCCCATGACGAGGCCAGGGAAGCTGACACAGTGTCTCGCCCTCACCAGCATGCAGGAGCCAAAGAAGCGCCAGTTGTACTTGCTCATATCCACCTCAAAGATCAGAGAACGCCAGGCTGGTCTGCGCACAAGGACACACACGCCCATACAAACACAGGAGGGACAGCTATAGGGCTTAGACAACAACACAACTGCATAAAGGGCCTTAATCCAAGTGGCAGGAAAAGTGCATGTTCATTTTCAGTGCGCAGTCCTACCCGGAATATGACCATATAGACCAACCATCAGAATGAATTGGAAGATTATACCATATGCGTAATAAATGCATACCTCAATAGGCGACAAGTGCTTTATAACACCATGAGCAAGATTCTGAGCACGGAGCATGGAGGTCCAATTATGCACCAATTATGATCCTAGTGAATGGCTTAAAAGAGCGATTTGCTTTAAAGTAGCAAAGCTGTCCCCAATGGCTATGCTATATGCAATTTGTAAAAGTACATTCCATTTTTACTCAAAACTGCACCGATTGACGTCGCTTTGGTGACAAGCAAAATGTATGACTAGATGCAATCTAAAAACAGGCCCCAGGTTGAAGAATACTGAACTTCTCCTTTAATTCAAACTTTGAAAACCTTACAAGGCACATTTTTCATGAGATAAGTCTCTTGTGCCAAATAAGTTTCTAGTGTCTAATTCTAGCACATCCAAAGCTGAGTGCTTGAAAAAGCACATGTCTATGATTAGCAAAGGTAACAAATCCTTCACCTCAAGACATTGAAATAACCGATCACAGTAGCATGATGTAGTCGTTGATATATACAGTTGGATTTCCTTCTCTAAATGTAAGCATTCCTTTGTTTTGCAGTGCTTGTTGAGCCACCAACAAAAATAATCAGAGTGGATCTGAACTAAAAAAGCATAAGAGACCAAATAAATCCTTTTAATGTACACCAACGGTCAGAAGTTTGGGGTCACATGGGGTTTGCCGCTGCTGCTTGCCGCTGGCTGATGTGATCCCTGCCTAAAGATCAGCCGCCCATTTCTTTCTACAACAGTCGAGAACCCTTTTGCAATTATGTAAGCACAATATGTAATCTGAAAACTGCTGCCCTGATTAAAAAACAATGCAACTGATCTCAGCTGGTATTCTGTCTATAATGGAGGGGGAATGGAAATTTCTGGGGAAAGTTACCCCAAACTTCTGACCGGTAGTTTACATGAGCCCAAACATGCAGCGATCTTTTTTTTTTTGTCAGGCATCCTTCTGGGACATCTTGCACTTGTGCAAAGGCGAGACCCCCTATTACCTGCAAGAGGCCGCGCCCCGGTCTAAGGTCAGGGGAACCACACTGTGGAGCTGCACCGACTTAATCCACAAGTACTGGATGGTACCCAGGCCAATCCAGGTCAGGTTCAGGGAGCACTCAGAGAAGAATGTGTGCGAGTGCTTAAAGGTTCTCTGATGTCCGTATGCATCCGTCACCGTCAACTCCCACGTCACGCCCAAGCTCCTGCCAGCCAAAAGAGAGAGACCAGACACAAACCCATTCTGACATGTTGGTTTCAGAGAAGATTTAGGGGGAATTTAGAGACTATAAAGAAATAGGAAGATAAATAAATAAATAAATAAATAAATAAATAAATAAGTAAAAAAAACAAATCAGGCTCATATTTTATGTATATGACATTCAGCTTCTGGCCATGATAATTGAAGACAGTATAATTACCCTCTTCACAACCATCCTGTAATGAATCTCTATGACAAATCAAAATAATGCAGAGTAGGCCTGTGCAATTTATCAATATTGAATTTCAATTTCAATTCTGACTTCCAACAATTATGAAAAAATAATCAAGATTCAACGATTATTTTGTAATATTCTGTTTTGCAGCGATGCAGAGTTTAGTTATAGATCCAGCAAACCAGCTCTTATTTATACTGGTAACTGTTATACTCTTGCATATTTACATTTGTACAAAAAAATATTTTTCAGTTTAATTTCTTGAAATGGATGGTGTTTTCCAAAATCATTGCATAATTGTGTCAAGTAATCATGATCTCAATATTGACCAATGAAATTATTATTGATTTTTGCCATAATCAAGCTGCCTTAGCAGAGAGCATGTAATTTCAAGATGCACTGTTTAAAAGGTACACTATGCAGGTTTAGGTATTTTTGGCGACTGTAAAGCTCCCTCTAGAGTCGCAATACATTTATATTTTATTCTGCTGTTGTAAATAGCAAACTTCTCGTGACTTATCCCCCTGTACACAATGTTGTGGAGGTGAAGGATTAACAACAGGCAAAAACTATCTCCAAAGGGCTATATCTATGGACAAAGTCATGTTTCACGATTCTCGCGAGATTTGTCGGGCCGCGGTTCTCGAAGTTGCATGGCTGGTTCAGTGTTGTGTTGTGTTGTGTGTGGCAAACTATTTGCTTCTCAGCAGAAGCCAAGAAACAGTAAAAGGCCAACAAATCGATTTAAAAGACAATTTATGAAGTTGTTTTTTTTCCCTCGTTTTGGCTTCACGCCAGGTTTGCCCTGTCGGGATTTTCCGGCTAATGATAGTCTCATGATCCTGCTGATATTGACTGACTACTAGTTTTCATAGTTTTGCCCACAAAGCCTGTTTAAGCGTAGGCCTACTACTGTAAATAGTTTAACACATTGCCATTTTACATTTGTCCAGCCCTTCACCTCCGTGAACCAGGCGCCCCATATCATCCAAAAAATATTTCGGGAGGGCCTTCAATATCCCGTGAGAAAATGTATGGTGACAGTGCTAAGAGTTAAAAAAAAAAAAAAAAAACGTTGGCATGCTCGGTAAACATCAGTCTTGCATCAGTAACATTGAGCTGAATTTTTGTGAAAACATAGCCTAGGGCCTAGGCCTACTGTAGCATTGTGCTGTGATATCAAAAGTTGCATATTTAAAGGGACACCAGGCAAGCCTGATGCTTTTTCTCTACGAAACTCCCGCTCGCTCGGTCTGAAGCTCTTTTCCTTTTCTTTGCGTCTTCAGTCAAGGGTTTTCGTTGCTTCTTCGCCGGCTCTGCCATTATACACACGTTTGCAACAATCTCTAGCGTTTCGTTAGCCTGCATCTGTGCTGTAAACTGATCCTGCTTCGGGTCGGGCGGGTAGGATACACACCCGAACTTGCAAGTGGGATATTCTTCCTACAGGCAGTAGGGGCGGGCGAGAGAGCCTTCATTCGCCCTGTAATGAGTCATTTAACCATATACCGACTTACGAAGATGATTAATTAACAAAAACATTTCCTGGTGTCACTTTAGTCTTTAGTCTTTAGTCTGCATTTTAATCTTAGTTCTCCTTTTAGTGTGTGCGCTTGTAAAACTAGTGATGTAGCCTACACAATCCTGGCGCAGTATAACAGTTTGAATGAAAACAATAAATCTTACTCAAAGCTGTAGTTGAGTAGTATTTAACTATATTTAATTTGTTACGTTTCTTTTAAATTGTATGTCTAATGCAATATGGGAAAAGTAACTATATATTGCGAATCATTTTTTGAATCAAGAATCGTTTTTGAATTGAAAATCGATTTTGGATCGAAAATCGATTTTGAATCAAATCTTGAGCCTAAAAAACTTTATTGAATCGAATCATGACATTTTCTGAATCGTGCAGCCCTAGCTCATTTGAAACTATACAACTTAATGACCGTGTTTGAGAATGCTCATAGAAACTATGGCTTTGGAAATCCCCTGTATCGCCTCACAATGCATCGGACTACGCAAGTGGCAAAACAATGGTCGCTACTAGCATAAGTTTCAATGGCTATGTACTTTGCATCACTAAAAACCCAGGGTGAACCCTGAAGTGACCTCCCTAACCAACCCACTAACTCTGCCTCGTAGTATACCCCTCTGGTGTGCTGGGGCACAGACACTCTCACACACACACACTAAGTATTTGGGGCCCTGATTGCACGGGCCCAAGTGGTGACCGGTGCTTTGAAAGACACACCATTCTCCTGTTCACCACCAAGCGTTCACACAGGCCTAATTCCTCCAAGGGCTATGAAGTAGAGTTCTCAACGGGCCTGAAAATTACAACCCGACCCAACCCGGCCCGTGGCTTTTAAAGCCCGGACCCGATGTAACCCGACACATCAACATGAATTATCTGCCCGAACCGACGCCCCCCCCCCTTTTTTTTCACCTCATACACGTATTATCATGACCAGCAGACGGGAATTCAGATCAACCTTTAATGTTCACGTTTTGTTTTAAGGGGGACATTTTTGGCCAGGAACTTCGTCATTGATTGCTGCTGCGAATGTTTAAATGCCCACAGTTTAATGTATGGCGGCTCAGGCTGGACGACCCTGTTTTTTTGCTGTCATATTTCATCAGCACCTTGCATTTTGAGCATTGCACATAACCTGTAGAATTTCCATCAGAATCCAGCACCACTCCAAACACTTTCCAGACCTCTGATTTTCCCACTCCTGTAGTGGCGACGGTGAATTCACCTGCGGCAAGTTTACTTTTCACCAACTCCATCTTCTTCTCCAGGCTAAAGGCGTGCACGCAGCGGCGTTAGGTCTGCCCCTGCCCCTCTCCATGATGCACGTTGCACGCAAAAGCAACAGCAGCGATGATTAATAAATGTTTTTTTTCTTTCACTGAGAGGAAAAGATTAAGCCTGAGGTCCGACCCGACCCGAGTCATTTGCTTATATTTTTGACCAGAACCCGCGGATCCCGTGGGGTTTGTCGGGCCGACCCGACCCGTTGAGAACTCTACTGTGAAGATAGTTGTCTCTATGAGAAACGGGAGTGAGGGGACTCTGACCTGAGGACATGTACCGTCTGCTTTGGCAGCCCTGTGTAGGGGCTGACGACTTTGAGCTGGCTGATCCACTTGCTCTGGTTGAAGCCCACCATCTTCTTGAAGAGGAGCCTCTTCCAGTGACCCTTGGGCTTCTCGTGTATGGTTGCGAGGGTAAGCCTATCGGCCACCTCGTCCCCCAGCTTGGCCTTGAGCTTCTGCTTTGTACACTCTCGAACATATAGCCTGTACCACAGAGCACTGGAGGACGATAGGTGTGAATGTATGTTAAACATGGGAGCATAACACAAGACGTAGACAACATTTAATGATCATCCATTACTTTATAGGGACTAAAAGTAACCATGGTAACTGGTGGAGCTGTACTGTCAAGGAACAGTAAGCAGCTTTGAACAAAAGGGAGGTTTTTCACTCATCTGATTATTGATGTCCAGTCAAATCATTATTATTTATGGATGAAACAGGTTCTCAACATTTAGCCAAGTTAATGTCTAATCCAGACGTGTCAGGTAAGATCTAAGATTTCAACCGGCAACTCACTTGTTGTTGGCAAGCTCATGAAGCTGTTTGTTAACATAGCCAATAGAGTACAGAGATGACGCATCCAAAAAGGATAGGATCTTCAACAGGACCTCAGGAGGGAGCCTAGTAAAAATGAATCAACCAATTAATCAATGGATGATAGTAGTATTCCGTGGATCTGCCCAAGGTTTCTTCCTTGATAAGGGAGTTTTTCCTTCCCCTGTTGCCCCCGCCATAAATGCACAAATAGGCTGGCATAATTTCACTGCATTTCTTACTTCCAGTAACTATATGCATGTGACAATAAACGTCCTTGTATCCTTGTATTGTGTTTCTACGGTGAGTAAGAGATCTTTATTTCACTCATAAATGCGCAGACCCCCAGGTGTGCGCAATATTTTTCTACTTCCAACTACTTCGGTGCCCTAGCTTTCTCCTAACGCACGTGGTAGCTAGCCAGTATGAGTATCATTGCAGTTTGATAGACAAGTATCCCAAGCAAATTAAGTTTAGGTAAGATAAGAGTATACTAAAATAATACTGTAATTGAGAGGCATTAAAGGGGCAGTCTTTGCAAACATAGGCAAGATATCGGACTTACGTCTCAATGTGATTTTTGAGACTACGGGGCCGACTTGAAGACCGACCGCGTGGATTTTTCTTCTTGGGGTTTCGCCTGCAATTCAAAGACATTAACGTAAAATGAATGTAAAGCCAGTTTCAGTTGTTACAAAATGCAAATGCAGTCTCTTATCATTAATTAACGTTACCCTTGTTTCTTGAGAAATTCGGTTGGCATAATTTGAGACAGCTCCACGACCTTCGCTACTGTAATATTATGTCAGTAAGCTGTGGCTGTACTCGTGTCTACCGGTGTCTACAAGAAGTAGACGAGAAGTCCTCCCCGCGTCCTGTAGCTATGGCAACAGAACAAAAGCTTCAGCTGAGAGCCTTCGTTGAATGCTGCTGAATGTTTTCAAGTAGCCTAGGCCTAGGCCTAAAAACAACGTGGTTGCTTTTACTCCGGCTACGCACTGCTCTCGCATGGAATCCAGATTAGAACATAGAATCTAAACTCTGATAAGAAAACGTTAACATTCCACAACGTCTACCAACAGGTGCGCAGATCCACTAACAGAGTTCTGCATGCATCCCCCCCTTAGACACTTTAGAAACGCATACTGACACCTTCTGGTTTGGCGAGGTACGTTTACCATTAGAGGGCACGAACATTAGCCGAATCTGGCTCACTCAAATATGCATGATTAGGCTAACCTAAAGCTTTCCTGCTCAAGGTAACAAATTAGCCAGTATATCATTTATCACAATCGAATATGAGCTTTTTGAACACATTTCCTCTTGCCACCTTAATCAGGCTACATAAAAAAAGAAGTGGCTCCTCCATCACCTTTCAATTCACTCCAGCAACAAAGTGATCACACTCCCAAGAGCTAGGATACTGTGCTCTGCTGCCTGTCAAAGTAAATAGCTGTAACATTCATAATATTATATGTCACTTCGCATGGTTGACTAGCAGCTTGTTCAGAGGGGACTGCTGTTGCCTCAGGTATCTTAATGCAGGCTCTGTTGACTGCATTCACAACTTGACATTTCATCTCTCTCTCTCTCTCTCTCTCTCTCTCTGTGTGTGTGTGTGTGTGTGTGTGTGTGTGTGTGTGTGTGTGTGTGCAAGCATGTCTTGCTCTACATGTCCTTGATGCCTAGGGTCAGTTACTAGTTGCAGGTCACTTTAAGTCAGCCATTCCTTGCTTGTCTGTCAATGCTGACTGTGTGGGTTTTCTTCTGGGAGAAGAGGCAAGAATGAGACTTATCAGTCAAGAGCATAAAAGGAAGGCACTGTGATAATTAAGATCAATAGCCTAGCTGGCTCTGATACGTTTGCCCTATGTCAGAACCAGACCTGTTACATTTCAGCTGCTTTTTGTGTAATCACTTCAGCTGTGTCTGATTATCACACCCATTTACGAGTCTTACTTTTTAAAGCCTTATGGACACATGCTGCAATTGAATTATTTCAGTTGTGAAATATGTGTAAAGTCAACTTAAATGATTTAAAAGATGCTGTTTCATCCCATTTTATGGATGGCCAGAACAATCCCAAATGTATTTTGAATTAAGTATGGTATCATTGCACTGATATAGATTTTATAGCCTAATTTCACCTGCACATTTCCACACAAACACTAGAGATTTCCTCTCATTAGTGGTAATGTATCATTTCTGAAACTAACTGAAGCCCACTATCTTCCTGGGCTTTGGGGAGAACAAAGTCATTTGAGCACATCGGTGTGATCAGGCTGTATAATATTCCCAATTAGCTTTTTTGGAGAATGGAGTCTGACAGTTCATTAGAAGCCTTCTCTGCAGCTTGACTGTTTCAAAACCTCACGGTTTTAAAACGCACTCCTTTAAGACCCGTGGAGCAATGAGGTCGCTCTCAGCGTGCTGTGCTTTGGCTCTGCGGGTCAGACTTGAAACTTGAGGCAGATCATAAGAAAATAAGGATTTCTGTTACAGTGTGTCTAGCCTGCCAGATGCCCACACTTACACAGCAGAATGACTCTGCCGTACCTTGATCTTACAAAGAGGGCAAGGACGAAGAGAATTATTACTACCTGTTCTACATTGACAAATTGTACATGTATACGACTTTGTTTCTCGTGTAATGTGTAGCTTATGTGTTAAAAAAAAAACATTTTTTTCCTTTCATCAACCATTTTATTATTATTATTATTATTATTATTTGCTATGCACAAGAGATACACTATATTAACTAATCCCTGAGATAATATAAAACTTTGAGAAACGAGAGGATATTGAATCTCAACAAATATGGACCTAAAACTATAACATGTTTCATCCACTGGATGGAGCAAAAGTATCTCGTGTGTCCTCCAGTTACTGTCACTGCAACATTCAAATTAGTAGCATGCACCCTCAATTACCCGAACAAGGAGAAAACCCTATCAGATGTTCCACTCCCATCTATTCTGATTAATCTCCACATAACACTGCACCATATCAACAGGAAAAACATTCTCGCCCTCTAACAGGTGAACATGCTGTCCCGGGGGATTTCGCTTACAAATCAACTTTGATTCAACTGGTTATGCAAACAGTGTCATTAATCTAGACGGGTGGCCAGTCAGCGGCGTGGAGTGTGGAGTGCTTCTCCTACCAGCGTGTAAAATTACACTGTACTTGAATATAAAGGATGGGCGGGAGTCATTCTCCAGAGGGCACGGAGGGGCGATTCTTTTTCTCTCGTCAGACCGCAACCTTCGCTCACTTACTCTCAGGACTGCCGTGCATGCAGAGAGGACGGTCCCAGAAGAGCGCTATGGATTGAACAGGTAAAATATGGGACATATAACATATTGCGGGGAAATGCACATTAACATGAAAAAGTGTATTTGAGGCACGTTGTTCTAGTGATAAAGTCGATCTTAAACGCGAGTCTGACATTCAAAGTTGAATAAGAACATTTTAAGAGAGGCATGGGTGAACAAAGACCATCACAATTACTCGAAAATCATTACAAATTGTCTATTTGTCATATCATGCGTGTGCTTAAAATGATAGCCAAGCTGTTCAGTGCGTTTTCATAGCCATGTGTTTTGATTGAGAATTTTGCTAATGATCACAATTGATTAAAATGTATTTTTAATCTGTTCATCATTTCCTCCTGCTTTCCAAAACATTTTGTTTCTTTCTCTCTAATTATCAGGAACCATCACACCAGCAGTTTGAAGATCTTCCTGACATCTGCTAAGGCGCATAGGAGGGAGAGAGCTAGAGAGGAAGAGAGAGAGAGAGTAAGGGAGTTTGAGAGCGTGTGTCAGTGTATGTGTGTGTGTGAGGGATAGAGACGGGGAGAGAGGGGTTAGGTTGGACCAGGTGATAGAGCCATAACAAACCTCCAAGGAGCTGATCGTTAAGATCAGTGTGCACAGGATTCCTGCTCCGATCATGGTGCCAGCACGCTGCCCCGGACCCCGTGCCATGCTGGCACTTACTCTCCTCTTGGGATGTGGCATTGGGCTATGCCACGGCCAGAATGAAACGGAGCCCATCGTTTTGGAGGGAAAGTGTCTGGTGGTGTGTGATTCGAACCCTTCCTCCGACGGAGGTGTCACCTCTTCGCTGGGAATATCTGTCCGGTCTGGGAGCGCTAAAGTAGCTTTCTCCGCTGTCAGAGCAACAAACCATGAACCATCAGAAATGAGCAACACTTCAATGACGATCTACTTCGACCAGGTGAGAAACCTTAACTGAAAAGTAGATAGTAGTAGATAGAAGTATATAATGCTATATATATATAAATATATATATATATATATATATATATATATATATATATATATATAGGTACTATTGTTCGAAAACGTTGCTGAGATATTTCAAATTAATATTAATATACATTGGCAAACGATATGTGTATTATATACCCCAGACGAAGCGCTATGGATGAAAAGAGACGCGTCTGGTCAGTATACGTCTGTAGTAGCCCGATTTGAACGAGCCGCATAGTGTTTTTGCAATCACTGTTGAAAATACAGGGGGAAAACAGATGATTTTACAGATCGGAGTGAGGAAGTCCATGGGTTTAGTAAATAAAGCTGGTTTATGTTTCCTTTGCCGTTCAATCCCAACACAGGGACCAGAGTTTGAAATCGTTGACCAGAGTGTGAAATCCTCACAATTTTCTTTTCCAACGGGACTGTTTTAATGGGTCCGTTTTCGTTCACAGGTGTCATTTATTGCATATGCTTTGTTGTTGTTGTTTCAGGCTTTAGTGAACATCGGTAATCATTTCGACCTTAAAGCCAGCGTATTTACGGCGCCAAGAAGAGGAATTTACAGTTTCAGCTTCCATGTGGTTAAGGTGTACAACAGACAAACCATACAGGTGAGCATTGACTAAATGCGCACGGGCGTTTTCCCGTAAGCGCTGCCTGTTGAAGTGGATAGACAATCAATGACTGCTTTAGTGAAAATGCACAATATCTTTTATTACTTAGGTCAACCTGATGCAAAATGAATATCCAGTCATCTCCGCGTTTGCTGGGGACCAGGACGTTACGCGAGAAGCGGCGAGTAACGGAGTTCTACTGATGGTGGAGCGAGAGGATCGTCTCTATCTCAAACTGGAGAGAGGGAATCTCATGGGCGGATGGAAGTACTCCACGTTTTCTGGGTTTTTGGTATTTCCTCTATAATTACCTTGCCAAGGCGCACCGCGAGTGACTCCTCTGTGGATGGATGGGGAACCACGCAAAGGTCAGTTGTTTGAACATGTCACCGAAGTGGACAAATAGCTTACACGTTTAAAATATTTTTCAACGGACGAATCTATGGAGTTCATATTTCCAACCCATTGGCCAATGCAATCCCGTGGATAAAGGAATCGATCGGTCTGTGTGCTTCTACCCAAGACGGGCTACTGGATTTTTATTGTTGGGGGGAAACCAACTTTTGCCAAAAGACTTGAAGAGTGGTCTAAAAGAGAAGATATATGAGAAGAATAAGTCCCGAACCACATGTATTTATTAATGCTTTATTTTGTGTTTGTATAGCCTTAAGAAATCTGGCCTCAGTCAAATGAGATATATGGAGTGACGGACGTACATGTGTCAAGAAGTGCTTTTTAGCCCAAAGCATTTTTGCACGAATGGGAGATCATGTTTTTTGTGCTGTCCATGGTGTTTCGTTTGGATGCTGAACATATTGAAAATATGCGAAATGTAGGCCGCCTACTATATTACAACAAAAGTCATATAACAGCCAATGGAGACATTTTAATAAAAAGAAAAAAACTTTTACTAAACATTTACCTAATTTATAAAATACATATTCACATTATGGTGTGTTCTACATTCCGGATCTGCGTAGCTTTGACTGATTTAGTGTTCAGTGACGTTGCTCACAACTGTATATTGTGAAATAACAAAAGAAAAAATCCCTATATGTCCCGCCTAATAAAAAATATTGTATTGTACTTCTATCTATTTATTTTTTCACGAGCTACAGTGTCATTTAAACGTTTTAATGGGAACATATTTACCAAACAACCATAACAACTGTCAGCACTAGTTTACGTATTAGCCATGGATATCAAAATCAATTTGCATTTATGTAACGCTACTAAGTAAAAAAAAAAACAATTCAATTCATCCTGAATCGGAGTATTTTGGCTGACATTTTGGTAGAGGATGTCCTATCCGTTTCAGTATGGTCTCGTATAAGGCCCGTTGACGGGCCTTGTCCATGGTGCTGAATCAAAGACCTCCATGACTGGACTGACTTCATCTCAACATTTGAAATTCCAACAAATGTACTTCCTTTGTCATATAGAATGATTTCACCCTGTTTTGAAAGACAAATAAATATTACAGTATTTCCTTATGTTTAACATAGTAGTATTTTCAGAAAAACTCAAGCATATTAATACACCAACATGCATGGACACATTTTTACACAAGAACACACACACACACACACACACACACACACACACACACACACACACACACACACACTAGGTAGACTAAATTTCCATGTTGTTTTTAATATCCTTTTTTCAGTTCAGCCTTTATTTATCTGGACAGCTAAATTGGAAATTTCTATGGCTGAAAAAAGTATGATTGTATATATGTCTTTCTGGAGACAGAGAAGGACAAGCAAAGCAGCCAATTATCTGTGCATTACAGAGGTTACTAATAACTTCAATTTTAGGAAACAAGACACACATTTAGACAAACTCTCCACACCAAACTATTTGATTTTCTAAATATTAACCATTGATTGGGCCACAGATCACAAATCAAGTCAGGTATGTGTATAGATATATCATGCTATATCATATGGGAGATGACTCTGGTAAGTGTTGTCAAGTACATCTTAATTTTTAACAGAGTGAGTTAAACACCTGCAGATAATTTAAAGCACCCAAACCCAGACGTCTCAGCTGACTAACTCAGAATAAATCAGTGGACAGAGTAGACCCCCACGGTACTCATGCGCCATGTCTAATGAGTGCATTAGAATCTGTGCACTCTTGTGCAAAGTGTAGTTTTGTCTAAATATGTGCAGAGAACACAACCTTTTCTAAAGCTGAGGATAATAACTACTACTACGCTTAATAAGAAAGACTGGCCTCAAACATAACAGAGCGTAGTGTGTTTCATAAGTGAAGTACAGCGGTAGTAAGGGGGCATCAGTAGACTTTATGTCACTGATGTCTGAATTCTTGAATTGTGTGTGAAACAGACGTGTAAGTGTTTAACTGTATAGGTACTGTATGTTTGTTTATGTGTGCTGGATAGCATGTCAGGTGCCGTGAGTGCCTTCAGTTGTCAAGTATGGGGGGCATACTGTAAAATAAGGTTAAATACTCCTCTCAGACCTCATCAGGCCATTTACAAGATGGATGAGGACACTTTTTGAGGGTTTCTAGTCAGATTCCTCGGAGAAGGTAACCTGCATTTGCCAAGAGCCTGAGAGAGGATTGATATAATTATGGACCTAAAACACCTGAAATTGAATTGATCGCTAGTGCACACTATGCCACACAAGTGTGTGTATATACCTACAATTTCTTTGTTCCTTGTTTTCCATGAAAACGTGAAAATCAGTTTGAATAGGGGATACAGGAGAATTACAGTAGTAGGTGATATAGTCATTGAACTTATTTTAATTAAAACAATAAGTGTGTCCTTCAGAAATCTTTAAAAAACAAGGAAATTCAGAAAATTCCAGAAATTTCAGAACTTTCCAAAGGTAGTGTACAATTATTTTAATTAAAATCAGAAGTGCTCAACTGCTATACCAAGGTGCCAATGACAACCAGGCCAATGGGATCAGTTCCTCCTGGAACA
Organism: Alosa alosa; assembly: GCF_017589495.1. Lineage (NCBI taxonomy): Eukaryota > Metazoa > Chordata > Actinopteri > Clupeiformes > Clupeidae > Alosa > Alosa alosa. The sequence goes on from NC_063204.1 coordinate 26,095,538, forward strand.
TGCATACTAGTACATACCTACCTTTCCTGGAAGGGGCCTCATCTAAAAGCTTGTAAATGTTTGTGTTTTAGACTAATGTAAAAGCAAATAAGACAAAAAGGAGGAGTAAGGAATTCAATATTTTAAGCAACAGGCAAACACTCCTTTGGGGATAATAGCAAAGCCATAAGACTGGCTACAGTATCCATGGGATTGAATGTAATTCAAGACTATAATAAGCCTTCAGACTGAGTCATTGATCAGTTCTTTATCCAAAAGTACATTTGCAATTTATTTATTCACAAATCAAAGCATGTACAGACATTTCAAAAGGTCTGTCCATATATTATATTATATTGAGTGTTTTATTTGAGTCACATTGTTTTAGATTATTTTGCATTACACACTATTTTTCAGGAGACCATCATAACTGGGTTTATGAATGGAAATAATAAACTTCAGCATTCTTACATCCCGGATGTTACAGAGTCCACAGATTTAATTGCCTTTGGCAAACCCAAAATAGTGCTCTGACAATGAACCTCTCGTAATGCAACTCTTCACAATAAGCAAGCAGACAGTCTCAGCCATACTGATAGTTGTATTTCCCTTGACTGCCATAAATCAAAGTTGCTCAGACATAAAAGAAACATGAAAACCACCACCACAAAACAAAACAAAAATGTTGTAAATCCTTGCATATAAAAACTCTTTTATTGCTGCACAGATGTCAACACAATGTGCTTTGCAGACATTATTTAAATAACTATACTTTCTATGTCTGCAAAAAATAGCACATCCTCTTAATAGTTTTGGATTAGATGAGCATCTTTTCTTCTAAATTTGGGGATGTCTTGATTCAGTCTCCTCCAGCCAGACTCATTGTGGGCTAATTTGAATGCTTCTGTTTCACCCATGCAGCTGTGGAAGCACAGCAGGGTCCCACACCACAGAGTGGTCTCCCAGCAAGACACAGCGCAATACTTCATGCATTAGTGTCGAAATTGCACATTAAAGCAATGCGAATGACATTATCTTTGGGTGTTAGGATTCATAAGTGGTGTCGGTAGCAGTTATTCATTAATCTGTGCGATCACATGTCTTGAGCACTGGCACTGCAGGGCTTCCCCCTACAGAGACGCACAGCTGTAATTTCTGCTCAGCCAGGCTTGAACAAACTCCCCTACACACAGCAAGTCTTTTTATTCCGTCTTTTCTCTTTGACGAGATTCATTCGATTAGATTAGACTCCACTGGCAGCATTACGCCTCAGTGTTGTCATACGAGAAGCAGTGCTGCTTTCAGCTCCTCAAATTAGAGGCTCTTTGCTTCTTGCTTTGGTTTTGTTATGTGTTGGATACTCTGTGATTGTTTTCCTGACTAAGAAAAAAAAAGTTCTGAATGCCTTGTTTATAAATTGATTTTTATTGTATCAGGACTAGCTTTTCTTTCAGGATCAGCAGCTACTTGGGCTGTTCTGACATGCTTCTCACACAGAATGTAGGAGAATGGAATCAGGAGGTATAGAACCAAAGAATTAAAAACCGAACTGGAATTCTATGGCTAGATAGATACTATGGTAGCCCTAGTACTCAGTATAATTGTTCCTGTTGGATGGCTGAAACCTATTGAGCAGTTTGTGCCTTGTTTGTGTTTTAAACCATTTGAAAAGTCTCATCCTGTAATACAGGTGCCTAGTGAGGACCCTAAGACAGGAAATCACCAAGCATGAAGCCATTACCAGACCAGGGCCCATCATTTCAGAGGCTGATCAGGCTGGCGCGTTGAGGGAATTACTTTCACTTCCTCCTGAGCCTTTGTTTTTCCCCACCAGAGAATAGAACACACACTCACCGTGACTTCTGGATGTGACACACACACACACACACACACACACACACACACACACACACACACACACACACACACACACACACACACACACACACACACACACACATACAAAAATCTCAAATAGCTTTACATAAAATAAAAACAATTTAGAAAACCATTTTAGAATGTCTTTTAGAATGTCTGTCAGAACAACAGAACAAGTTACATCTATAAATAAATGGACTATCTTTAAACGAATACCTGTATAGTATAAAGTATAATTTAGACATGATCATGGTGGTGAGGCATATCCCCTTATACATTACCAAAAAAAATCTATCAATAACTGTGTTTGCATTTGAAATATATCATTGGAATTCTGATTGCCTGACCTGATAGCCTCTAATCACCTAACCAACACACTGCCCTCTTTAATGCTCATCGTTGGTGTGATTTGAAGGGCTTCTTCTCTGACATCTCTCTGCCTGAATATCATTAAAATACTTAATTGCACAGCCATCTTTCATATCAGTTTCGACCGCCTTTTCCAAAGGTTTCTGTGCAAAATGTGCCCTCTTTACTGCAAGGGACTTTGCGAGGAGAATATTAACGGCAAACATCAAACCTCCTTGGCAATTCAACATGTGCACCCAGCAGATCTCTCTTTCCAATGAAATAGATAACTACTGAAAGCCGGATGTTAGCATGATAGGTAGACAGCCATTTTATCTTAAACACATCAGACTTGATACTAGAGTGAAAACAAGAGCGGGAGAGTAGGAGTGATGGGTCTGATAAGAATGATGAGAGAAAGAGAGAGTGAGGGAGAGAGAGAGAGGGAAAGAGAGAAACATATTAGACCAGCAGGGAGGGGGGGATAGACCAGCAGGGAGGGGGAGATATTACAATGCACAACACATTTAAAAGTGTGCAAACACCGGCACTCTAAGAACATCAATCAAGGGGTGTTTCTTTGAGAAGGGCCCATGTCACTTGACTGTGGGAAAAGAGGAGAAGATAAGAAGGGAGGAGAGGAGAGGAGGTGTGGAGGGGAAGGGAGGTGTGTTTACTTCTCTGCATGGCAACTTGTCATGAGACAATACCATTCTGCTGAGACAGCCGATTCCCCATAGACAGAATAATAAAATAAAAAGGGGGAGAAAAACTCCTACTTATGCTGCAAACATGCACAGCAAGGCATTCCAGCCTTCCTGGGAGGCCTCTGTTATGTAAATACCACACACACACACACACACACAGAGACACACACACTCACTGTCTGCTCGCAGATTGTATTTGGGTCTGCTTGTTCTAGGGCTGGAGGAGGGGGGGGGTAGTAAGGGGTGCAGATACGGTGTGAATAGATTGTGCTCACTGAATCTAAATGTATCTATTTTGCCCCATTAATTCATATACATTTGTCTCCTCAACTTGACATATAGTGCAGAAGCACCATTGCACTGAATGGTCACGCTGTGCCCAGAGTTTGGGCACCAGACCATGCAGCCCCTGTCCGGTGTCTTATTGTGACATCCGCTGTTCCTCCTCTGCCATTAAGTGGCACTTTATTTGTTAAGATCTGAGGCCTGACAATTACAGTGTCACACCCCACTGGCTACAGCACCGTAATGAGCCTGAGGCGTTTTCTTCGCTTGACATGTCTTTGTTTTGCAAGCCGTCAGCCACTAAACACAGACCGGCACAAACAATGGGCATCGAGGGCTCCGTGCATAAGCCCATGAGTAATTCACTTACACTGGAGATTATTTGCCATGTCTCAAACAGGTGAGGTTTACACATAATTGTGGAAGCACTGCACTGCACTGCACTGCACTGCACTGCACTGCACTGCACTGCACTGCACTGCACTGCACTGCACTGCACTGCACTGCACTGCACTGCACTGCACTGCACTGCACTGCACTGCACTGCACTGCACTGCACTGCACTGCACTGCACTGCACTGCACTGCACTGCACTGCACTGCACTGCACTGCACTGCACTGCACTGCACTGCACTGCACTGCACTGCACTGCACTGCACTGCACTGCACTGCACTGCACTGCACTGCACTGCACTGCACTGCACTGCACTGCACTGCACTGCACTGCACTGCACTGCACTGCACTGCACTGCACTGCACTGCACTGCACTGCACTGCACTGCACTGCACTGCACTGCACTGCACTGCACTGCACTGCACTGCACTGCACTGCACTGCACTGCACTGCACTGCACTGCACTGCACTGCACTGCACTGCACTGCACTGCACTGCACTGCACTGCACTGCACTGCACTGCACTGCACTGCACTGCACTGCACTGCACTGCACTGCACTGCACTGCACTGCACTGCACTGCACTGCACTGCACTGCACTGCACTGCACTGCACTGCACTGCACTGCACTGCACTGCACTGCACTGCACTGCACTGCACTGCACTGCACTGCACTGCACTGCACTGCACTGCACTGCACTGCACTGCACTGCACTGCACTGCACTGCACTGCACTGCACTGCACTGCACTGCACTGCACTGCACTGCACTGCACTGCACTGCACTGCACTGCACTGCACTGCACTGCACTGCACTGCACTGCACTGCACTGCACTGCACTGCACTGCACTGCACTGCACTGCACTGCACTGCACTGCACTGCACTGCACTGCACTGCACTGCACTGCACTGCACTGCACTGCACTGCACTGCACTGCACTGCACTGCACTGCACTGCACTGCACTGCACTGCACTGCACTGCACTGCACTGCACTGCACTGCACTGCACTGCACTGCACTGCACTGCACTGCACTGCACTGCACTGCACTGCACTGCACTGCACTGCACTGCACTGCACTGCACTGCACTGCACTGCACTGCACTGCACTGCACTGCACTGCACTGCACTGCACTGCACTGCACTGCACTGCACTGCACTGCACTGCACTGCACTGCACTGCACTGCACTGCACTGCACTGCACTGCACTGCACTGCACTGCACTGCACTGCACTGCACTGCACTGCACTGCACTGCACTGCACTGCACTGCACTGCACTGCACTGCACTGCACTGCACTGCACTGCACTGCACTGCACTGCACTGCACTGCACTGCACTGCACTGCACTGCACTGCACTGCACTGCACTGCACTGCACTGCACTGCACTGCACTGCACTGCACTGCACTGCACTGCACTGCACTGCACTGCACTGCACTGCACTGCACTGCACTGCACTGCACTGCACTGCACTGCACTGCACTGCACTGCACTGCACTGCACTGCACTGCACTGCACTGCACTGCACTATTGATACAAACAAAACATTTTAAGTCTTGGTCTGACACAACAAGCCATGGTTTGTAAATTATTGAATGCTTTATAAGCATGAATAACATACAACACAATCACACCAGTATCTTAATAGACAACATTTCATATTTATTCTATATATGGTAATGAAAAAATCTCCATCCAATTGGTAGTTTCAAACAAAAATAACATCATCTTGCTGGCACACGTTTATGGATTGCACAATCTGCAAAAATATCTATACCAAAGTAAAAGTTTTTCGCTATTTGGATTCCCACGATCACTAAAGGGATCAGGAAGAGCTCTAAAGTAGGTGCTCCTGGCAAAGACATTATATACCACCATATGGATAAAACCTTTGGCAAAAAGATCAAGTTAGACCCATGGTTACTGGAGTGGTTTCTGCCTCCAGCATTGAAATGAACCTTGAGGAGTGCTGCAGGCGTGTTTAAAACCCAGGCACTCATCTACGCCCAGCTCAACTGCAGCCACAATCAATCCAAACCGCAGAGACCAATAGAGAGTGAGACAGAGAGAGAGGGGGGAGAACAAAAAATATAATTTTTTACCTCCTCTGTTTGAATTACACTCAGCTGTTCCTTTAGCTCAAACAACCACTAAGCTACGACACAGTGGATATTGTGGATATTTTCCGATATTGTGGATATTTAAAAAAAAATGCTTTATTAAACCAAGAATATAACAACCCCCACTCACCTAATTGCATGACTCCTTTCCTACCATATAATATAAAATAAGATAAAATAAAAAAAAAAAAAAAAAAAAAATCAAAGGTTGCATGCTAATAACGCAGAGGCAGGTGCTGCCAGAGGTGCTGTAATAACAGCAGGGCTGTGCAAAACGGCGGCCCAGTCTTGGGAGTTCCTGCGAGCTCTAATGAAACGCCAACGAGTGCCGGCACCATTAGCACGGCCCCTGCAGGACTCTGGCGCGGAGCGGAGGCAGCGCTGCTCTGTACTGCACTGCACTGCACTGCACAGGGCTGGAGAGTCCCGAGCCTTTTGAAGTGCCAGGGTTGGGGCTGGGGGTTGGAGGGAGTCGAGCCCCAGTTTAGGGAATCAAGACAAACCTTCATCCTGTGCGGCCCCCTATGGGCATGAGGTGTGTATACTAGTGTGTGTGTGAGAGAGAGAGAGAGAGAGTGAGTGAGTGTGTGAGAGTGTCTGTGTGTGTTGGACGGCGGGCAACCACAGATTCGTGCACTGATTCCGTGAACAGCATTGAAATTCAGGCTGGTTTGTACGCAGGAGGCCCCACATCCTTTGGTCCAGTGGTGTCGGACCTGCCCTGGTCAGGGTTCTCGTTGAAGCCTCTCTGCAGGTTATGGTGTAAAACACTTCAGCTTTTTACATTGGGACTTAATCAAACACTTCTCCACCCTCTAGCCATTGCTTTCTCTGTTCCAGCCTAACAACCCCACTCACCAGTGGACCCCTAAACATGGGACCAATTATACGTTATGCTGCGCTGTGTATGTCCTGGAGAGAGAGATTTCTGCACCTGAGTATTTAACTGGTTTTCTCTAGCTTGTTATTCAGAGACTCTGGAATATGAACGCTGCATAACGCAGCATGTATGCTTGGCTAATTGAATGACTCAGCATAGCCATGAATAAACTGCTAGCCATGACCCCCCAGGTAGTGTCTATTGGGAGGATTTCAAAGATGCTTATTCTCTCTGTCCGAACACATAGTCAAACTATGGTTCAGGAAAAAGGTTGTTTTTTTTATTTATTTACTTCTGGAGTTTGTTGACGCAGGCTGAGAGAGGTGTTGGATGGGAGAGCCATTCTGCCTTCGTCAGTCAGAAGACTGCCATATTTTCCTAATCAAAGTCCATCCATGTTGGCCCAGTTCAGGGCGAGCCTCCCATCTGGTTTGACAATCTGTTTTGGTAGAAATCCGTTGTTTTTGCCCGTGCTCTCATCGTTGCTCTGCGGTGCCGCTTCATGTCTCAGATTTCTCCTGCTCAGAAGACGAGCTGAGACTGGGGAGTGATCACAGTCCTCATACATCAACACACACACACACACACACACACACACACACACACACATGCAAGTCACACTCATCCAGGCAGACACTCTCATACATACTAGTGCGTACAGACACACACACACACACACACACACACACACACACACACACACACACACACACACACAAACACACAGAAATATAAGAATGTACACACACACAGACACACAGGCACACACACTCTCACAAGCACAGACACACACACTCTCACAAGCAAAGACAAACACATACCCTTATCCACAAGCGCTCTTTAGAAAGAGGCTGAAACTGGGGAGAGATCACAGTTTCCCAACATCAACACAACTCTTGGCATCTCCAGGGATCGTGCCGCACATGAGAGGCAGTTTGCACATGGAGACAAGAAGAAACGTGGGCCCAGCTCCAACAGGCACCTAGTCCTACCAAATTGTCAAAAGCATACAAAATGTGATTTGTACTCATGTATAATTTACCTAGAAATATGTATTAATATGTATTAATATGTATTAATAGGGCAATAAATATCTCTGAGAAGGCACTGCACTTAAGCTATCCTGCCTTCCCTAGCAGAGAAAAAATGCTTTCAGTGGTTGGGTTTAAAACATTCACGGGGATCAGGCACTGCTAGTCGTGCCCCGGTCTTTGGCTTTGAGTTATTCTCCCCCAAATTCCTCTAGAATAGTTTCTTCATGTGCATTTGAGAAGTAAAATGAGAATTTTGGAGCCGCAACCATAAATGTCATAATTATTTTTGAGGGATGAGCCGAGCCCCTCCCCTTTCCAGGCTTGCATACAGACGAGGCCACTCTGGCAAAGTCACACTCCCTGTGTGTGTGTGTGTGTGTGTGTTTGGGGGTGGGGGAGGGGGAACATGTTGAGCAGAAGTTCACTCCTCTCTCTGAGGAATATGAGTGGCAGTCTGCATCGTTTCTGTCAGCAACTATGCTACTGGCATTTGATGTAGAAGCTTCTCCCACTACTCTTCAGCTCACTGCGAAGCGAGCAGTGTGTTTGTGTGTGTGTGTTTGTGTGTGTCTTTTTCTCTTTGTCTTCGGGAGCATTGTGAATATTTCTTTTGTGTTCTGGGATGCAGGCTCGCTTTTTTACATGAGAGTGTTGGGTGTTGCGGTGTGTTTGTATGTGCGTTTTAAATGCAAAGATGGTGAGGATTTGTGGATTTCACCCCACTGAGAGAGTGCATGTGAGGGAAAGAGAGCAAAGGGGGTAGGGAGAGAGAGAGTCATGAAAGATAGATAGATAGAGAAAGAGGGACAGAGAGATAGAGAGAGAGTGATAGGGAGAGATAGGTTGAGAAAGAGAATATAAAAGAAAGGGAGAGATAAAGAAACAGAAAGAGAGGAGTCACACTGTTCTCTCTCTCCCACTCTTTCACCACTCGTTTTCCAGATATCTACATATTAACTCCCCACTTTCTTCCTATTCCATTTTTTCTGCACACTTTCCTGTCCCTGACTCTTGACAGAACTTTGGGAAAACAGACTATTTTCCCCTCTCTCTACTCATGTGAGTGCACACTGAATGGGCACACTGAACTAGGCCTCCATGTGCTGAAGAAGTTAACAGGTACTCTGTGCTATGCTGAACCACACTCAAATACACACACGCATGCACGCACACGCACACACACACACTTCCACGCATGCATTCAGACACACACAGACACACCCACACCCAAACACACTCTCCCACAGAGACACAAAAAGAATTTAGATGCAAACCCTTCTAAATCCATCTGACTACTTTTCTTTTTAGCATTTTTTGAGTATTTTTTAGCAGAGTCTTATAGTTTTTTGCCTATAAATCGACCAGGAATAGGGTGGTATTTATTTTTGATTAATGTATACTATGTGTGGAGAGCATTCACTCACCATTGTTATCTCATTTTTGACAGAGGTGGCATTTACAGGATTTTGCGTCGGAACTGTTCACATACTCATACACGCAGCTCTTGAATATTCCTCTCCGTAACTTACCTCTCTTGTGAAAAACAGACCCTTTATCTATGCCTTCATTCAGACAACAGTGTTTGAGAGAGCTCAGTGTTTGACTGGCTCTGTCATGAACAATTTGTTCCGGCCTGCGAAAAAGTTCCGGATGGCGTAATAATGACGTTCCAATCTCGCTTTTAGTGTTTATCATAGAATCCTGGCATCGTTGCTATGGTTGCTATAAGTGCTCGGCTCACGGATGACAGAAGTTTCATTTACCTTCAGAGTTTCAGAGCTTCAGAGACCAGCTGCCATCGAAACAAACAGTGCAACTACTACTGAATTTTCAGTTGTTTTCCATTTGTATATACCAGTGTACAAGGAAAGCATGGTTTCTGTTAATGACATTGTGTTTTATCTTTCAGATAAGGACAAGTACAGAGAGGAATTTACATAGTCAACCAAAAGAGGCATCAGAAAGGCAGCCAAGAGCTACTGTCTTTAAGGCAAACAGTATTTATTTACGTTACTAACAGTTAACATTAAATTACATCTTTCACTGTAATTGTGTTCTGTTAAATAACCTATCCTAAACGCCAAAGTGGCTTAATTAGGACTGTTGTGAACAGCTAACTTAAGCTTCTGGAAGATTTAACGTTACCTCAGAACCTGGCGACATTTTCCTCAATCAATCCCAGTCTGTGTGAAGATGCATGGCCATGTTAAAATCATGACAGTATGATTGCTGTTCAATGTAAACATATCTGTTTACATATCTAAGGTTCCCATCCTGCCATCTCTCTCTCTCTCTCTATTTTCAACTGTATCCCTAGCTCACCATTTCTGCAGTGATTTAATAATGTACAAGGGACAGGAAAGACAGGCCTCGTCTAGGCTCCCGATCGCCTCGGGCGCCTGATATTTTACAGCCATTACCATTCTTTTTAATATGGAATCTAATCCGCCTTCTCCATGCAGAACGCAACTAACAACTCTCCCCACTGAATCAAATCAGTAGAATGGAAGAACATGCAAACAGTCCAAATTGGCTTCCAGGAGTGGTAAAATCAATCTAAAATGAAAATTGCAAAGAGAAGAGCCTTGGGTTATTTGGTAAAAAACGTAAACCAAGGCTGTCGAGTGGGTAAAGCAGAGATGATGTGAAGTGCCATTGAGAAGTCTCTCTTCATGACTGACAAATGATTCAAATGTATGCCAGGGTGGGAATTAATGACCCAAACACCGGCTCACCCCGGTGCAGATGCAGTCCCTTGCTGGCACAGATCTTGCATGTTCAGGTCAGATTAGGCGTAGCATGAAAGGGAATGGTACTCGGTAATGTTGCTGACCAATGTTGTGTTTGAGCTATATCACAGCTATTTGACCACAAAATCTGAAGAACTTAAATCTTCATCACTTATCGTGATCATCCAGTCAGAACATGGTTCAGGTCAGGTTTATAGGCCAAGTATACTTGTGTATACAAGAAATTTGGTCTCTGCATTTCTCCCATCCGTGAATTAGTGAACACACAGAGCACACAGTGAACACACAGTGAGGTGAAGCACGCAATGAGCACACAGTGAGGTGAAGCACACACTAACCCAGAGCAGTGAGCTACCTTGCTACAGCGGCGCTCCGGGGAGCAATGAGGGGTTAGGTGCCTTGCTCAAGGGCACTTCAGCCATAGATGGGCATGGGAGAGCAGTGTTCAACCCCCCCCAAACACACACACAAATGTGTCCTAGTGGTCAGGGAATTTAACCCTTTGCAACCCTTCGGTTTCAAACCGGCAACCCTTCGGTCTCAGACCGGCGACAACCCTTCAGTTTCAGACTGGCGGCAACCCTTCAGTTTCAGACCGGCGGCAACCCTTCAGTTTCAGACTGGCGGCAACCCTTCAGTTTCAGACCGGCGGCAACCCTTCAGTTTCAGAACATAGAAAAGTATCATGCCCGACAACATTGCTCAAAAAGTTGCCCTGTGTGTCTTCCCCATCAAAATATAATGATTAGCAAAACATGCAGCGATTAAACTTCAGGCACCATTTTAAAATTACATTGTTTTCTATACTCTATACTAGACATTAAGGGACCTTATGCAGTATTGGCAATTTCTTCACTGTTTTCTTGCTTTTTGCTCGCAGTTTTCTCTACAGAGATCCCCCTACTGCTTCAGAGTATATATTTTACAACACTGCTCGCTCGGTTAGCCTGCCGTTTCCTCTTTCCCTGTTCCTCCAACAGCGGTTTACTCATTTTCTGCTTCTTTTCGCTGACTCTGCCACAACGAATGTCTGCGAAACTCCATCGCTACCTTGTTCGAGCTGGTGCCTGGCGTGTATGTGTGTAGTGCCGCAAAGCAATTTGTTACATCGCGAGACCGCGAGACTTTCTGACTCTGAGGCCGGAGGCTCGTTCAAACAAGGAAAAGAACACCGGGCAAATCAAGCAACTTACAAACATTAGGGAAGGACATGGATAAATGGAGGGAAATGGAGGGAAACAAAGAAAGGAAATGAAACGTGACATTTGAGGGGTAGAGCCAAGAACACAAGCAGAAAAAAAAATACAATACACACATTGGCCAGCAGGGCAGCCAACAGGGCAAGTTCAGGCAGGACCCTGACAACATATTTGCCATCCCAAAATATCCGCTTTATTGGTCAAATAGCTAAATGACCAGGCAAGATGCGTCTGAGGTGAGGGGTGTAGAGCAGAGAAAGGAAGGAAGGCTAAATAGTATTAGCATGCAAGCAGCACTACTGAGCAAGGGTTTACCAACTCCAAGGTCAGGGTCTCACTCCTCAGGGACCACACACACACACACACACACACACACACAGGTGAAAAAATCTGCCAGATAAACACATGCAAACATAACATAACAAGGAGCAGTATCTGGAGTAATTGTGCACCAACCAGCACATCTGCCCTGTGACTTGATGGCGTCCTCGACCTTTGGTAATAATCCCTCAATGATTGTGCAAGGAAAAGGAACAAACATCCACTTGTTTGACCTTGGCCAGTCGCAAACAGAACACTGCTTAGTTAAGACTGGGTGGTGGAGAGCCTCTGGTGATTAAAACCCAAAGCGTGCCAGGCAAACTCTGGCAAGGGCTTAAGATGAGCTGTTACCATTTTCCCAGCCCTCCGGCGTCCAAAGAAAGTTTTTTTTTCTGTTTTTCTCAGGTAGCTTTCTTTCTCTCTTTCTCTCTCTCCTTCTTTGTTGGGCTAAGTGACGGGGCATGGCAGGGTTGATGGGCTCACAGTAGTGCCACATCATTAGGAGGAGTTCAGAAAGCCCTCTTCGCCTCTGGGGAAGAGATGACAGTTCATCAGAGCCCTTTGGGGTTACCTCCCTTTTAAAATATGGAAATCAAAAGGGCTCACAGAATTTGAATAAAATAAGATGAAATGCTCCTCTACCTCTTTGAAAAATAATTATCAGCAGATCATCCATTTTCTGTCCATTCTGAACCTGAGATGATTAATCAGTGTGCCCGAGCCTTTCACTACAGGAGCTTAAATACAAACACAAAAAAATGAGAATTGAAATTAATTGGTACATCATGATGTGAAGGGTGGAAATGGTCGCAAGCAAGATCTGGTGGGAAGCAATGCCATAGGAATTGACTTGGGACTGAATCAGCCCCTAATCTGGAACCGCTCAGCCAGTTCTGGTTCACATTCAGCACTTTGGGGAGTGAGGCCTGGCTATGTTCATCTGTTGATCAGGTTTTAACATATTAAAGAGATCATTGGGCTAGAGATGGGCTATGAGACATACGTTCACACTCGGTATCATGTTTCAACACACTTTAGGTCAATATCACACCGGAAATCTCCTTTAAAGTGGAAAGATATGTAGTAGATGCCTTAGTACATCCAGATTGACACAGGCTCACAGCAGTGGGTTCAGGATTGAAACCTGGGCCAATCTCAAACCACTGCTCCACTACACCCCATTCATATTAAAATGGGTTCATCAGAATACAACATACTATTTATTCTTGCTGTAAATGTTTACTATGTTAGTATTACTGAGGATGCAGCATCAGTGCACAGAACATAAATGAATACATAACAATCGATTCAACATGCTTTAATTTTCTACTATTTTTCTACTAAACGATATTTCAAACACATTAACCTGCGGTCGGTTGCAGATGCTGGGCTGATATATCGTTTTTCCACCATACATGTAAGAATCTGATTGTCATTGAAATTGTGGCTGAAATGGGTAGGAATGGGAAAGTGATTCATGTAATAGCAGCCTTTCAGGTCCTTGCCTATGAATGAAACCTCTCTTAGTCTTGAGTGGAGCTCCTCAAATGAAATAACTAAAGGAGAGATAGAGAAAGAGAGAGAGAGAGAATGGAGAGACAGCAGAGGGAAAAAGGGAAAAAGGTGGGGGGAGAAAAGAAAAGAGAAAACTAATGTCTATTCTCTGTCTGTTCTTTCACTTTCTCACTTTCTCTTTCTCTCTCTCTCTCTCTCTCTCTCCCTCTCTTCCACACATGCTCACTCTCACATAAAACACAAGTCGAGGTCTCATATGGATGACAGCGTGTAGAAACACAGCACTGGAATCTATTTAGATGCTCGACTCTCTTGGCTTGGGTATATGTAAAGCACAGACAAAACGGAGAGAGATAAAAAGAGAGAGATAGAGAGGGAGAGAGGGAGGGAGAGAAAGAAAGAAAGAAAGAAAAAAAAGAAAGAGGAGAAAAAAAACAAAAACCAAGAGCGGTACTGGCACATGAAGTGAAAATATGGCGCCTAGGCGGAGTGTAGGGAATACTCATGGGAGTCTTTGTCAATGCTAATTGGCCCACCAACCCATCAGTGAAGTGGAACAAGACTTTCCAGCGTACAGAACACTTGTTAGCCACCAAATCCTCTGCTGCTGATCCAGTGCTGAACAGTACTAAGAGAGGGAAGGGGAGGAGGGAGAGAGAGAGAGAGGAAAGAGAGTGAAAAAGAGGAAGAGGGGGAAAGATGGAGAGAGAGAGGCAAGGGGGAGAGAGACAGAGAGATGTAGAGGAGAGCAGATAGAGGGAGAAAGAGAGAAGGGAAAAGAAAAAGTATGAACAGAAGCAGAAGGAGCTAAAGAGAAGAACAGGGAGGAGATTCAGTGGAACAAAATCAATGTGTTATAGCCGGAGCCCTAGAGACATTAGAAAAATCATCTGGTAATATTCCACGATCATAAACAATCCTGCAGCTACGGCTTCAGCCCTTTCCCCCCCGACTCCTCATCCTGGATATCACCCCAGGCAATTAATGCACTGTCATAACCACGCAGTATTCACCACTGCCATAACACATCCAGTATGTCATACATAATGGCACATCAATGCAGGAAGAAAAAACCTGGCAGTAAAATTGGTTGTCAGAGGCAGTTCAGACATTATTAGTAATAATTATTTGAATAAGGGTTGGGCTCTCATTATACAAAATAGGGCAGACCTTGGAGTTGATTGACGTTAAACCATGTGGTGTATAATCTGTCTGATGCCATTAGTATAGGGGACACATACACACACACAGCTCCACAGGCTGTGGGTATCTCCTGGTACATGTATTACCATTATATGGCATTTTGCCATATTCTGTTGTCTTGTTCCTTATTAAAATGCACTTAAATTCCCTTTGTTCTCTGAAGTGCTCATTAAAGAATACTGTGTCTTCTGATGTCTATAGTTTACATAATTAGAACCCAAGAGGGTTTTTGGCACTAAAGTTCTCAGTTTGCTTTATTCTGCATTAAAGGAACAATTTGTTTAATTTCTCAAGAGTTTAACCTTGCTGACAGTTATGGAAGGGTTGTGGAAAATTAAAACAAATAAACAAAAAAAAATGCTCAATGAGGCTGACGTGCACAAAATGAAGAAATTGAGAAAACAATTCATCCACCCTCATGGATATTTTTGCTTTCCAGAATGTGATTATTGGAACGATTTCACCTCATTAAAATGGGAGATTTTGCAAAACCCTAATGAAATAAAACTGTGTTACTACTCATTGCAAGTGCATATGCAAATCTGCTCCTACGTTGTCTGTTTTAACATTATATGATAGGTTACCTACTAAAAAACATAGGACTGATCTATCACCAGATTATAGTCTTGTTGTACATGCTAGCTAAATTCATTATGTTACCCAAAAAACCTCAAGGGGTTTACCCTTGTAAATTGTATGACTATACAGTCATATCACTATCATAAGAAACACATTGAAGGCCTTGCCTATACATGTCATGAGGCAAACGCTGATCCACAAAGGCCGTGCATCAGACAGATTCTCCATGGGCCATTGTGGCACACAGACAAATTCCACTGCATCTTGACTTGATGCAACTCCGTCTGCTGCTTGTCAGAGGATGGGGTCACTGGACTGGCATGCTCAAACCCCCAGCCACCACCCCAGCCCCCAGCACACATGCAAACCCTGGTGCACTGCACTGACTTCAATCCACACCCATCCCCAGACTCCCTGACATGGAGCGCTGTTTACAGTCTGTGAGCCAAAGCACAAGAGAGAAAGGGAAAGAGAGGGAGGGGGAGAGAAAGGAAGAGAGAGAGAGTAGAGGGGTGAGAGAGAGAGATGGATGTAGAGAGAGCAGGAGAGAGAGAAAGAGGGAAGGAAAGAGTGAGGGAGAGAGAGAGAGAGAAAGAGATGGAGAGAGTAAAGGGCTGAGAGAGATGGATGTAGAGAGCAGGAGAGAGAAAGAGGGAAGGAGAGAAATGGAGAGAGATAGATGTAGAGGGAGAGAGAGAGAGAGATGGAGAGAGTGAAAGACTTTCCCTTTGCCAGATCTACCCAGTTGAAGAGACTTGGTCGATTTAACCCCAGGGAGGTCCTCTTTTCCTCAGCCAACATCCAAACACAGTCCCCTGGCACACTTCATGGCAGGCACACATATACTCTCCCATTTGTGTGTGTGTGTGTGCTTGTGTGTGCGTGTGTGTGTGTCCCTCTTATTGCTGGCACTCCCACACAGTACCACAGAGGGCCCATGCAGCTCTCTGAAGCTCCTCTCTTCCTCTCCTCCGTCCCCTCCACACTAGAGAGGAGGGCGAGGCACCTCCACCAGCCAGCTCCCTGCGCCTCCCCTGCCTTCTGCCTGACTCCCTCTCCTCCTCTCACCATGCTGCCTGCCTCTAAGTCTCTCATCCACCTCCCTCTACCTCAGCGTCTGTTTCTCAACCCCGTTTCTCCCTTTCAGCTTACTCCCACCGCCTCCCTCTCTCTCTTCCTCCATCTCCTCTCTCTCTTTCTTTCTCTCACCCCCTTCCTCCTCTCCTCTCCTCTCCCAGCTTATTCATTTGCTTGACTTTCCTTCTTTCCCTCTGTTTACATCTCTTCTTATCCTTCCCCATCCTTCTCTTCTCCTCCTCTCTCCTCCTGCATCTCAGCCTCTATCCATCAGCTCTCTCTCTCTCTCTCAGCATGATCCCCCTCCCTCTCTATCTTTCTGTCTACATCTCTGAGCTTTCTTTCTCTCTCTCCCTCTCTCTGCTTCTCCTCCCTCTTTCTCTCTCTGCTTCTTCTCCCTCCCTCTCTTCTCCCCCCCCCCAATGTCACACATCTCATGACGCGGCAGAGCCTGTGGCTGCACAGAGGAATTCCAAAGAACAACATCGGTGGGGAGTGCTGGAGGTGTGTGTGTGTGTGTGTGTGTGTGTGTGTCTGTGTGGGGGGGTTGGTAAGACAGTAAAACACAAATGACAGGAACAGATGGTCTTCTTTATTGTTCCCCTGGAATGCAAACACTGAATATCTTTACCGGGAGGGATGGAGGGAGGGTTCATTGTTCCCTCATAGTTTTTTGGTTATGGCCTCCAATTGACAGCCACCTGGCGTTATGAATGTGCTCACTTGACAAATGTCATGGAACTGGGAAATAACGAAAGGTTAGCCAGGACCTTGTGTTTACATACAAGAGATATGTGGTGACAAAAGCACATTCATTCATTTACATCAGATGTAATTCCCTCTCAATATAATGCACCTGAGCATCCACTATTAGAGCACTTCAGCTAGATGTACGTGCATCATCAAGCTAGTTATTGGTTTAAAATCACATCTTTAAATAGGCATACCTTCATTTTCATTTATGTTACACCAACATTTTTCATACAGAAGTATAGAAAATCACAAAGCATCACATTTCAAAGGGCCACAAGACAAAATCTCTAAGGCAATGCACTTGGCATTGTTTGTCGCTGGGATCGTTCACAACTCTCCTCATCCTTCCAACCCATCTCTTTCTCTACCTCCCACACACTTTCTCTCCTTCTCTCTCTCTTTCTTTCTCTCTCAAACTCTGCCCAGTCTTTCTCTTTCTTTCTTTCTCTCTAACTCATTCTCTCTCTCTAACTCATTCCCTCTCTCTTTCCCACCTCTCTCTCTTTAGCAATTGTGCTATCCTCACCATAATATTTCCTGGCCAGTTTTGCCTGAGCTCATTGCTCTTCTCCTCTCTCTGATAATTCCCCGGTATTAACTGGCTGCGGTTATTACCCTCTCTATGAGATGTCTCTGTTGAGAGTGCTTTATGAGATTCTTCTCCCACCAGGGAGCGAGACGGGGGCCGTGGCCGCCGCCTGTCATCCGCGGCTTTATAATAGCTTCAGCTGGGAAATACACAATGCCATGGATTATTGATAGAGCCATATCTGTAGTTTTGCTGACAAATTTGAGGCCCTCATAGACAGCCACGTATAATCCTGAAAAATATCTCTGCTAATATGTTTGTTCCATACACTTCTCGATTCTGTGTGCGTGTGTGTGTGTGTGTGTGCTAAGGTATAGCTGTGTGTGTATGTGTGTGTGTGTGTGTGTGTGTATTTTATTGTGCTGGTTGTGGATGCATGCTGGGCGGGTGGGTCTTTTGCACTTCCTCTCTGATGACAAATGAACAGTCACAAGGTGATTGCTCTGCTGCACACATGATTGTCTGCAAAGGAAACACTTGAATTTCTCCTTGACATTTTTGGAAACAGACTTATCTTGAGGCTTTCAGCCTTGAGCATAAACATTCTGAATAAACTGCTAACTTTGTCCAATACAGGAAATAATTCTGTCCTTTTATGCTGAAAGCGAATGTGCAGTTATAAAATCTAAAGTGAAGGAACATGGGGCATTTGGACCCATATGTGGTCGAGATGCTACCACTTGCACAACAGCTCCTGTTAGCTGGAAATATCACCTGGGTCGAAAAGTAAATTCAGCCAACAGTCAATGGGCAAACTTTCCAGGTTTATTTTTGATGCAAACTGTAAGGCAAGTGAATAACACAGTTTTTGGGTCTATAGTTGTATAAATGTAAGTGTGTATGACATCGTGTTGAGTTAGCTATGGTCCTGAACAAGATGTATGTATAATCGATAACCTGACATGTCAGCAAATATGCTTCATTCTTTCACATATTAGTCCATGTCCCCTAAAGAAAGGAAAGGTGTAATATGGCGATAGGTGTGAAAAGGCAGTATCGGGCTGATGGGGTCTAGAGTGACCATGTACTCACTCTTAGCCTGATGCCATAGTGACATGGCAAGTGAAGATGTTTCAGTATATTTGTTTCCATGGCTCACTGCCTAACAACAGTACAAATTGCATAGTGGATGCTGGTGAATTCGTCAGTATCAGTTTCACTGTAGATCTAGTTGGACGGCTGCCTAATTGGTTTCGTTTGGGCCAATTCTTCTTGATTTCTTCTATGTTTTTGCTGCCGCTGACTTGCGTCTGTGCAAGAAAGCACAGTAATGACCTAGATTTTATCGTTTATGCATAGCCACATCTTCCTCTTCCTCTTCTTCTTTCTTTTTTCTTTCAGAAGACATATCAAACAAATCAAATGGTGTGATATATTAAATACACCCCTGTGTGTCGGTCGCGCGTCTGTTCTCATTGAGCTCTCCTCTCTCTGTCCACTCAGGCTTGCTGAAGAGAGAAAGCCCAACAATTTAGCACAACTGAAGTCCAGGCTGTTTCTTAGGGTGACCACCTGCTAATA
Organism: Alosa alosa; assembly: GCF_017589495.1. Lineage (NCBI taxonomy): Eukaryota > Metazoa > Chordata > Actinopteri > Clupeiformes > Clupeidae > Alosa > Alosa alosa. The sequence continues at coordinate 26,114,672 of NC_063204.1, forward strand.
AGCCCAAGGGGGGACAAGGGGTATGTTTCTGAGGGACAATGTGGGACACTGCCTGGCGCAGCGGTGCCCCCACCTCACAGGCAGACTCACTGATTTCTAGCACATACCACCTTACATGGTATATTAATAATGCCCTATTCCCCTAAAAATGTGTAATTGCTGATGTATGCTCATGAATAGGCCAACCAATGTGTATTTTTTTTTATAAATAATCCTAATTGAACATTCAATGAATTGACAGATGCACTTCCACTTACGATTTACTTTAGCTATTTAATTTTATTTATTTTCATTACAATTTATTCACTTTAAATAAATTATAATTTAAAATTGTAGTATTAACAGGGACCAACAGGAATTGTAGTTGCTCAACATAGGAGCAGTTGAAAAAAAAAAAAGTCTCCAGAGGTTCTTGGAACGAGAAGGGGGAGGAAGGATGGTGAACTTGCATGTTAGTAAAGGCATGCACAGGGGAAAAAAACTGTTCAGTGTTCTGGGTAACGTTAATGTTCGCTGTAATGTATGATAAAGCCACATTTAGGTTTGACTTCCTACGCATTTACGTTGTTGTATGGAATAAAATAACACTGTATTTGTAAATAACAGACTTTATTTTGTTGTAGCCTATATGTGCTTTGGGGAAATTTCAGCCACCACTTGGCCTAACGTAGGCTACCGCAGTGGATAACTAACGTTAACACTTTCACATATGGCTAATGAAATCTCGGATAACAACTCAATCCAAAGCAATGAAATGTATGCTTTGTGTGGTAATGATAGGTAGATGGTTGGTAGCCTATGTGTAGGCTACTGCTAGGTCCATATGATTTCCAGTGAATACAAACATCATTCAAACACTGCTCAAGTAAATTAAATGTGTGTAGGCCTAATCAGTCACGTATGTAACTCTTCTCGACTTATACTTCGTTAAATTTAACATTCCCACCATTTAAATGAGAAAACCATGTTAGCAAATTACCTACGACGGACCTTACACCTAGGGAGAGGGGGGTGTAAGTTAGTGTGTAATTTAAGTTAACTAGTGTTACGTTGAAACTATTTAGCGTGGTGCAACCCGATACATTTTAGTAGCTCGTAAACTTCAACATAGTGCCAGTTAGAACTAAGCTAAGATGGAACTTACCTTCAACTGGTGCGACCGGCTGCAGGATATAGAGCGACCAATTTTTTTTGAGCAAGCATTGATTATGCATGACACAGTCTCAATTTGTGGGACGCATGAATTGGGATTCAAACGCTGTGTGCGCACGCGCTACGCGGACGGGTGGTCACCCCACTGTTTCTATTTATGGCCGTTAGCAAAGCACAACGCAACGGCTGTCCCCGGTAAGGTAACGGGGGTTAGGAAAGGAACACCAAGCCACATATAATTTGCAGCCTCTGCTGCTGTCAGCTGAGAAGTTCATGATTCACAGATCTGATGGGGGGCACTTCTGAAGTGCTTATTAGTCATGGCGTGTGGACCTCTCTGCCCAGCATAGCTGAAGCTAATGTAAGTGACTAAAGTCATAAACTGTGCCCCCTTCTGCTGTAAGGGTGCAGTCTGGTGTATCACGTTAGATGTGTGTTGTGTGTGTGTGTGTGTGTGTGGGTATGACCCTGTGTGTGTGTGCGCGCGCATGTATGTAGGGGTGTTGATTGGGGGGGTTAGGACAATTCTAAGGGCCCAGCAGGGGGCCCCCAGAGAACACTTATATATAATCATCAAGTAGGCTAAATAACGCTGTCTAAATTTTACACTTTGTGTTGGTGTTATAAATGTCATTGTTGGCAAAATGATCATGAGCGCCTTTATATTTTAGCCCTCTCTTTGTGTAGTCTTGTGTAGGCCTATAAAGGCTACTTTGTTCTTGTTGTGTTTTCTTTAAGCCTAATAGGCTGTATTGTAATATGCTTTAATGTATGAAATATATTTATTTTTTATTAATTTATCCATTTGTTTTCACATAATTCACCATGTAAGCATTTTTTAGGTTATTTTCTCAATTTTTTAAAAAATCTCAAAATTCCTAGCGGTGCTTCTGCATGTACATATGTGCATACATACATGTTTTGTCTATGTCATGTCTACACACTCATCTGTGTTTGCCTCTGTGTGTGCGTGTTTCTCTACATCTGTTAATGTTTACATCTGTTTTTGTGTCACTCTGTCTGTATCTGTGTTTATGTCTATGGCTCTTTGTAGGAATGTGTGTGTGTGTGTGTGGGAGAGAGAAAGAGACAAAAAGTGGGGGAGTGTGATGAGTGTGTGTGAGAGAAAGAGAGAGAGAGCGAGAGAGAGAGAGAGAGAGAGAAAGAGAGTGTGCGTAGTGAGCAGAGGCGGACAGAGTACACAGCTTCATTACTTGAGTAAAAGTACAGATACCCTTTGCTAAATTTTACTCAAGTACAAGTAAAAGTACAACAGTCAGATGTCTACTTAAGTAAAAGTACTGAAGTACTTGTTTTTAAAAGTACTTGAGTATCAAGAGTACAAGTGCCTTTTCTAAATATTGCATTACTACTGCCACAGTGCATTTGTGTACAGAAACGTCCTACATGGAGTTATGAAAAATGTTAATACCTTGGAGAATGTAAAAGGAATTGAAAGTAAAATCAAGTCATTTTCATCTTTTTACCATGTTGCCAGGGATGGGCAGTATTTCTAATATATGTATATAAAATACGTATTTCAAATACAAAATACTATTTTGTAATTGAAACACTCGAAGCGAAAACTATCATTAACTTGTTCAGAAAATTTAAATAGTCTGGCGAGGTGGGGCCACGGGTTGGCACATTCCATGGAGTTGACTTTGGCGGAAAGCTGAAGGTGATTGCTGATAGGCTGTCCCAATCAGTGGCACCTGCACAATCCAATCACGTTTGAGAGGGACACAACAAAATCCGAGATTTTTCCTTTTTTTTAGAAGAAGTAACGGGTACTCACGGTTATGGATAGAAATTTAGTGGAGTAAAAAGTACAATATTTGCCTCTCAAATGTACTTGAGTAAAGTCATAAGTACTCCCCAAAAATGATACTCGAGTAAAGTACAGATCCCTCAGAATATACAGAATTGTACTCAAGTACTGTACTCAGGTAAATGTACTCCGTTACTGTCCGGCTCTGGTAGTGAGTGTGTGTGTGTGGTGTGTGTGTGTGTGTGGGGTGTGTGTGTGGTGTGTGTGTGTGTGCATGCGTGCGTGCGTGCGTGTGTGGGTGTGTTGCTCCTCATTGCACTCATTGTACTGTATTACAATACCGAGCCATGATGAGCCGCAGCGTTCAGGGTCTTCCCACAGTCCTCCCACTACAGCGGAGACAAGAGGCTGGGGGGCTGCAGAGATGCTGGGGGTGCACACCAAGTGGAAGTAATTGGCGGGAGCATTAACTCGCCTTCTGTTGTACAGGAGGGGAACGTACACGCGGTGCTGCACGTGCCGGTCAATGTGTGGCGGGCCCATCTCCGGCACCGGCAAGCGCACCGGCAGCCGCGCCTCCGAATTAGCTTACACCGGTAGAATTCCTCCCCACCTGGGAATAGCGTGCAAGCTTCATCCTAGCTAAAGCAGAGAGTGTAATTACAAACAGCCAGTTGTCACCATGGGCACAATTAAAAACTTTGCAGACTACATTGTTTGATTGCAAATTGAATAAGCTACCAAGGGGTGGGGGAGCTGTTATTTTGTTAATTACTGAGACAGACATGCTAAACAAGTATTAACGGGGCCATTTGCTTACAAAGACCATATTACCGTTGTTGCCCCAGAGGAGCTGAGGATTCCTGTTCTAAATATAACATTGCAACAGTACAATATAATCTACATTGATGAAGAAAGTGTTCACACGGTGAGTGTCACATGATATGAAATGTACGGTCACTGAGCCTATTTATTACTTTGCAAAATAGTGCAGGTTAAACAGTATGAATACTTATTAAAGTCTTACATTCAAGCCACAATAAAACCTGTTCTGTTCTATTTTATGAGCCTCTTACTTTGTAAATATAATACTTTGTGATATTTTGTCCAAAATAATGTATAAAACATTTATAATAAGTCATTACTTTCACCTATGAATAGAATGGGGATAGGAGTAATGATTTGGGGTTTTAATGCACAGATTATCAGAGTTGTTGTCATACACAATGTGGGCTATCATGCACTACAGGCTATTGTTACAGTCTATCATGGCACAGGTTTTGCTACAAATACTACAAATTAACTCGTTCTCAAGCCAAGGCATGAGGCTTTACAAAAGCTTGACATTTCAGTGACAATAAACACTAAAAATAGATACACTACCAGTCAAAAGTGTAGAGACACTTTTATAGACATTCCACTCCATTATAGACAGAATACCAGCTGAGATAATTTGCATTGTTTTTTTTTACTCAGGACAGCAGTTTTCAGATTACATTATGTGCTTGCATAATTCCAAAAAGGTTCTCCAATGTTTTCTCAGTTAGCCTTTTAAAATTATCAGATTAGTAAACATTAGTATGTGCCTTTGGAACCTTGGATGAATGGTTACCAGTGTTGGGAAAGTTCACTTTCTACATGAACTACTTCAAAGTTCAGTTCACACATTTTAAAATGAACTAGTTCAGTTCTAACCTGACCCTCGCCAGATGAATTTCGTTCCGCTTGGCTCCGCCTAGCTTCACTCACATCCATCTGGGACCTCTTCCATTGAGAGTGATTTCTGCAACCGACTTTATGGTTCAGCCAATCAGGACGCAGGGCGGGAGTTTCATAGCTGTAACGTAGTGGAGAAGCGACCGTGAGACTGTTATCAGCGTCACGGGTTGGCTTCGATGTGAGTGGTTGAAGTAGCACGTCAATAGATGACGGACAAGTGGCTTATTCAATCATATGCAAGCATTTTTTGATTAGGCCCAGCCTTCTGAAACACCATTCCAATGGATCGGTTCCAGATGGATGAGTGGAGCTAGGCGGAGCGAAATTCATCTGGCGAGGGTCAGGTTAGTTCAGTTCATAGTTCATAATTCAAAATTTCACAGTTCCAAAAATGAACTAGTTCATAGTTCTTTTTTTCCATATGTTGCTGCGAGCTATTATTTTTCGGCTGTGATTGGCTTAAAGGTGAAAGCTGGGCTTTCCACTTTACTTGAAAGTCCTGCATCCTGATAAAGTTCCCTTGGCCTTTAGAAATTAAGCCCCACATCATCACTAACCTTGAATTTCCCCTTGGGAATCAATAAAGTATCTATCTATCTATCTATCTATCTAACCTTCACACCTAGAGATTGGCATCAGTTTATTTCAGTTAGCCTAATAGCTGGTTTGATTTGCATTGAGAGATGATCTTATGGAAAGTACACCATGCCAATCTCTAGGTATGATGAAGGGCTATTTTAATGCCAAAGGCCAAGAGAACTTTATCAGGATGCATAGTATCCTGGATCCATGAAATAACTGGCCTTTAAAAATAAAAAATCCTGCCTGCCTCTATGGGAATTTAACATAGGGGTGTGTATACTTATCTCCAAAAGATGATTCCCCCCTCTTTTTAGTCAACATTAGCATGGGTTCACATACTTTTTCTTGCCACTGTACCTTGAAAGGCTAGCTGGGTGCTTCAGTTCCATTTTCTTTTTGAAAGCTGACAGGCAAAGTTTGCACAGAAATGTAAGATTTTTCTCATCCATACCAATCTTGTCATAAAACTTGTTTAAATGATCATACGACGCCTCCTTGCTGCTTTGTCGCCTACATTCTGCCATGCTGCCTTTTGTTTTGATGACGCATGCGGTGATGCGACACTGGTGGCTGGTGTTGCCAGATTGGGTGTTTTTTCCGCTACATACCTGTTTACGGTGTGTTTTAGCCGGGTTTTCGCCTGGAAGGCTCTATAGAAATCTGGCACCCTATTGAACGAAGTTAAGCTGAGAGAGCGTGCTGATCACAGACACCCGAATGAATGAGTTCACAGTAACATTCTTCAGGCAGTAATACAATACGTTCAGTTCACGTTCGCCCAAAATACTATCGTTCAATGAACGCACTCAGGCACAACACTGATGGTTACTGATAATGGGCAATGTAGATATTGCATTAAAGATCAGCCATTTCTTTCTACAACAGTTGAGAACCCTTCGAGAACCCTTCAACAGTCGAGAACAGTCGAGAACCCAGCAAAAAAAACTGCTGCCCTGATTAAAAAAAACAATGCAAATGATCTCAGCTGGTATTCTGTCTATAATGGAGTGGAATGGACATTTCTAAGTGTCTCCAAACTTTTGACTAGTAGTGTATATTGTGTCATATTGATTATGTTATGTTATATTATGATACATGACTGATCCTTTAACTGAATTTAAATCCGTTTTCTCAATTATTCAACACTACCTCTAATTTGACCCATGAACTTGTCAATTGTAATATTACATACTCAGACAGCACAGTGAATCACACACACACACACACACACACACACACACTCACACACACACTAAGAAGGGAAGTCACTGCCATGAAAAAAAAACGACAGAAGAAAGACAGAAAAGGAGATTTAATAAAAAAACAGTGTGAGTTGACTTCAGGTGGTGTTTGGCCGTGGTGGTCTTAGTCAGTGCCCTGACCACAGCAGCCCGTGTCTTACTCAGGCCCTGAGCTCGCTCGCCTGAGCGGACCACAAGAGTATTCTGACTGAGCCTGACTCGGGCTTGATTAAAGCAAGGCCAGAGGCTAGGAGCTGTCCACATCTTTTTATGAACCGCCGTTTCTTGACCTTTCTGCTTAGCAAAGACTCCTGAGAAGCAGGACTTTACACAACTCGACATGTTGCCAGGTCACTAAACACAGCGTTTGGGGAACAGACGGGGGGAGATGTGGAGCACCTCAAAACATGTCCCCGTCAGCGAGAGGAGTACCTTCCTTTTATTTTCTCACGAGCCACGACTGTTTGTTTGTTATTGTTTTATTTGTTCCACAGTGCAGAAGTCTTTTGTTCTACATGAAACAGACGTGGCAGAATATATAGATGAGAGTGTTCTAGAAACACAGAGATTCTTTTGAATTGCAAAATAAAAAAATAAAAAAAATAATCATGATGTTGAGTTCTGACACTTCGGTACTATGTAATTAGCTTTTTTGCAAACTTTTTAGTTTGATTCCTATTTTTACAGTTTCCATTTAATGGCGTGAATCTTTCTGCTCAAAGAAAACGTGATATATGTGAACAACAAGCAGATTGTTTTGTAACAATAAAACAGTTAAGACTTTTGATCAGTTGAGAAATGGTTTGGCTAGCTTTGCATTTGCCACAAATATAAAGAGGACGTGCTTCACTCACAAGGCAATTATATTGAAGAAATAGAGATAAATATATAAATTCTAAAAATACCTCAATTAAATCATCCTCACCCAGTGCTTATATTTATGCAGGCATCTAAGCACCTTCTGCCAGGAGAGGGACATTAAAACAGAGTTTGGAGCAACTGTCTGGCATTGTTCTCAGAAGAGCCTCCACATGCCAAGTCCAGCGTGCAGTCACAGATGCTACCCGTTCATGCCAATCCAGCCATGCCCACCTGAAACCCTCCATCTCGCCGTCTCATCATTGCCACCATCGGCCACTTGGCCCAGATTTAATAGATTCTTTTTATGGCTTTCTCAAACCTGCCACCAACACCACCTCCATAACCAGCACTGACACACACACACACACATGCACACACACACACCACCTCTATAACCAGCACTGACACACATACACACGCGCACGTACAGTACGCACACACACACCACATCTCCAGCACTGAGAATGTGATGACAGCTGTTAATGACGGTCTTAAGGCTAGAGAAACACGCGTGCACACACACACACTAGTTCTGGAAAAACAGCACTGCCATCACGCTGTGTGATGAGTGACGTCACCGGCTTTCATTTAGACCTTTTTAGAAGAAATACCAACAATGGTACAAGCTACAAGCAACAATGCTCTCTCCACTCAAGGATGTAAAAACAAGCAGATTCCTCACAGTCTGTTGTAGTAAAATCCTTTTTAAGGTATTTATAAAAAAACATACTTTGGTTCAGCAATCCAGTTAGCTATGTGTAGTTACACTCCGATCTTGCTACACAGATTTACTGGACTCTGATGCACCACCTGAGAGGACATTCTGTGTTGCAGATATTTGTCACCATAAGCTTATTAGTTCATAGTATCAAACACAGACTGAAACTATATCAAAATCAGAACAAACATACGGCTGACATAGAAAACAGCCTCACATACGTGATAAGCCCCTTTCCAGTTCCTTTGGGTGATTTTTAGTGAAGCACTAAAAAATCAATACATCACGGGGCATCCACGAGCACTACACTTGCTCAGATAATTGCTACAGAATGCAGGAGGCTTGCGTTCCTTCATTCATGGCACAGACGGCTTGTCATTCCAAGAAAAAAAAAAAACAGAAAAAAGGATCCGTAATCCCTCGACCCTGGGACTCTCCTTAGTGAAACGGAGAGAAGGCCCGGGGATGATGAAGGGTCTGAGATGTTCAGAGGCTTTGTGTTATGCTTCAGCACTGCAACATATAGAATGAGGCATTTCTAGAAAAATGCCTAGATTAACATATCCTGTCCTTGACAGGATGGATAGATAGATAGATAGATAGATAGATACATACATACATACATACATACATACATACAGTAGTATCAGTATCTTGCATGTCAATAGAGTGTCTACTTTTTACATACCGTACACACCTCTGATGTAGTCATCAAATGCAATGTGACAAACGCACTAACCCAAGCCTCACAGTATATGAGTGTATACCAGGCACAGAATGTGTGTGTGTGTGTGTGCGTGTGCATATGGTGGGTGGGGTGGCTAATAGCAGGGGGACAGTCATGTGCCAAGTTAGTGTTATTTTCCTAACATCTTCATGGGAATCATTCCTATGGCTAGAACTGGCATGAGGCATGGAAAATAGCTTCGCGCTTTTGACAAGTCTTTTACTCATATCACACTAAACAGTTTTCCCCATTGTAGTAATACTAGTAAATTACAGTGTAAAACACCAACTTTCACTGTGTGACATTAATTGACGAAGCTTCATTAGAATGATGCAGCATATCAGCATCATCAGAGTATGAACACACACACACACACACACACACACACACACACACAAAAGACCGGACTATGAAGTTGCTAACATACACAGACGCAGGACAAATCCTGAACCATCGCTAACACACACACACACAGAGGCAGACAGTAGCTTTGGCCAGCGTTAATGAACAGTTTCCCACTGCTCCCATTATGCACATAAAGTATAACTCATGGACCCTCCCCGGGTCTCTGTAATTTGCAAACAGCTGTTGTTGAGAAACACACTCCCCTGGTTTCCTCGGCTTTGTTTCCTTGGTGTGTCCCCGGAGATACTCACATAATATTTTGTTGGGGAAGCTGGGGAATGAGAAGACAAAATGGGGCAGTGTCCGTGTGTGTGTGTGTGCGTGCATGTGTGTGTGTGTGTGTGTGTGTGTGTGTCCACACTTGTGTGCAGGTGTGACCGTGCGGGTGTGGGTGGGTTGGGGGTCTTTGTTTTCACTATCAAAACATTTGAAACAATAAAAAAAAAACAGACAAGTTCTGGTCTTGGTCACGGTGTGTGTGTGCACAGAAACACTCATCTGAGGCCTGCCGGTGTGCATCCTCACATTTGGGGAAATCGGGTAGTTAACAGCAGCAGTGTTGTCTTGAGTACCTGGCCGCGTCTATTGTGCCGCGTCTGCTGTGGTGTGGATTTCTCTGATGCATTAGGGCCAAATTGGTTTGAAAATCTCCAGAACTGTCAGATGAAATTGCACAAGAAATATTACCTGACCCAAAATTGTGTCAATATCTTTCATTTTGTTTGCACAGTGAACTCCCATGTATTAGGACTTGTATAATGTCCTTTGGCCTCTTTGAACAGTCAGGGTATGTTCAGACTAAGCATCATATTCACAGCTGCCGGCGTTTTACATTATAATCCTGTGGACCGTGTTTTCAAAAAAGGCTTCGTTTTTTTTTTTAAATGTGATCACGGCTGTCTTTTTCTGCAGCTCAGAGCTGTTTTAAAAGTTGATAAATATTCAACTTCTAACGGAGAAACGCCATACGTCACGCTGATTACCGAGACCTGTGGTTTCCCATGACAACAAGTAAAAAATGGAGAAGGTGACAGAACACCGTTTGAACCGTCAGAACACATTTTGTAACCACACATAACGTCGCTTCCGGCTGCATTTTGGAACAAAACGATGGCATATATTTTTTTTCAAACTGAAAAAGTGGTCTGCACAACTTCTTTTGTCAGAAGTCTCCCTTAGTACCCTTAGTTTTGCTTTTTTTTACTAGAGCACAAGTGGACTGTCCTTCGAAGAACTGAATAATAGTAAGAGATTATAAATAGTATTACTTAAATGCCCTGTACTTCTCAGTCTGGTCCACAAAAGTGGATGATTCAACTGCCATTTTGGATTATGCTGAAGTAGTTAGTTGTTTAGGCTTGAATGGGAAATGGCTTATGGAGTGAAGTTGTGGTTTCTGTTGTGTACATGTAACCTGCGTTGTAGACAAGCTCAGTCCTGTACCTGAATCGGATTTGAGGCAGGCGAGCTAGAAAGGAGATTAAAACCCATGGGTGCCAGCATCTCTCGCAGCAGAATGTAGAATGTGGGAAGATGTTCAATGTGGTAATATGGTGGCAGCATGGAGGGGAGTGTCTCCAGGACGCTGGTTTCACTGTTAAGCCTTCATGAGGTGTCGTGGGCCTAACTTAACGAAACATCGGTGAATGAGGGTGCCCACTTGATAACCCCAATGACATGCCGCATACTATATACTGCTGTTGGATGGGCCATTTGTAATGTGCTTGTGACCATTTGTTGGCGGATTTGCGGGTAGTGTGCTTTTTAAAGTTAAACTTGAGCAGGGGCTTCTGAATGTGTTTTTACCTTGGATTTTACCCTGGATTTTGGCACAAGGGATTTTAACATCTAATCCTGTGTATTAATGTAATGCTGAAGCTAGCGTAGGCTAGTGACTGCTGTGAATAGGGCAGCTGGCAACTAGGGAAAGCCCTTGTGACAGCACGGAAAGACGGCTGACAGGAGGAAATAGACCCCGCCGGGGCTACAATGGGTTAGCAGCTCATTGTGGCAGTAGCCCAGGCTTTACTAAGCTATGGGCTGCACCCTACTAAGCTACAGTACGACATAATGAAAAAATACCCCTAGAGTCAGCGAGAGCAGGGGCGGAAGATGACTCACTTGTGATAGACATGGTTACTGACCCTGGAACGAATTTGATTACGAGTAAGGAAAACATGTTTGTGGAAGCCACTAGTTCAGAGAAAACTGAGAAAAAGCTGCAGATGTGTGTGTGTGGTTGGCAGAAGGTCTAAAGGGCCTGAAAATTCATCAAGGGAAAAAGAAGTGCTTGGTAGAGGGAACACAGGGTCCCCGCATTGATAGCTATTTCTTAAGAAGTGCATCAAGTCAGTCGGTTGAAGTTCAGCGACAGGAAGAAACCCACAGTTCGCAGGACATCAGTACCCCTGTTGTTGAGGAAAGTTCTAGCACTAGCTGGCTTCTTGCGGGTAGTGTGCCATCATGGGACTGCAATGGGACAAAAACCTGCCGATTAAAGTACAACCAAACAAAGTTACAGCGACGGCGCAAGTCATTAAAAACGTTAAAGGAAGATGTGCCTATGCAATGGTCTGGTACAGTTGACACAGAGCATTTTAGTCCAAGAAGATTTTACCCAACCCAAAACTAATTGCAACAGAAATTTTTTTGAAATCCATGTGGTGGAACATTGTCAAAATTGGCATCACTTGTGCATCTAGGTCAAAAATGTTATTTATGGCAGTTATACTAAACTTATTGTACATTGTGATATGCTAATTATGTCATTTTTTCCATAAAAGGATGTATCTTGGTACACTTGTACAGTTTGGATTTTCAGATATAAATCCATTTTCAAAAACCCTAAAGGTCGCTGAAGTAACCAGGGACGTATACAGTTGAAAATACCGAGCACCCCCCACCCCCCCATAGTGATAATTGCACTAATGGACATTAGAAAAATGTGTTATTCTTTTCTTGCTGAGATGGTTGGACAATGTGGGAGTCAGCAAAAGAGCTTTGAAAATAAGTTCCTGCAGTGGTCTTTGACTTGTATTATTATACTGTGAATTATCACAGAAATTCACAGTTTTCTGTGAATATCTTGAGAATTTCTCCAGTGTAACTTGCTCTATACCAGACCTAATGCAAAACATAAAAACATTTCTACATAAATAGCAGTCACATACCCTGAAAATGAACGTTATTAGTTTTACAGTTGAATTGAAAACTCATCTCACGCGACTGCTTTTGAAATGTTTGTCTTTTCTTCGCAAATTAATCTGAAGCCTCTGCACCATTAGAACTCAAATAGAACGCTTATGAGCGCTCATGCAATGTGTGCGTCCCTGCAGCAAGTGAAACTGGAGGTAAGGTGGACTAGAAGCAACAATAGTTTAAACTACGTAGCCTAGCTTCCTGTAACCATCAATGGAAAAAGCATAGAAACTGCAAATCATAATCTTTAAATTTACATTAATTAAGCTGGCTATACTGTATGCAACACTATTTATTTATATTCCCTTTGCATATGTTAGGATAGACTTCAAACGTTTTTGAATTTGAGCTTACAGTTCTGTCACTATTCTGTGTCCGTGATACCTCGAAATTAGGCTGCTGTCTGTTAGGCAATTTATTGTAGCCTGCTAACCCATATGCACAAAACATAATTTCTGAAATGATTTCTATATTTATAACATGAGATATGTCTCCATGTAGGGTAGTGTCAAATAGTGAAGTGATAGCAGGTAGATCATGTAGGCCTACATGTCACATGAGCCACACATGTGAGGGGCGCTGCTTCTTCTGTCCCCCCCCAAACTGCATTAAAATGGTGTGTTTAGCAATCAGAATTTCAAAAAAATTTCGGGGGAGAAACTCCCGGACACCAATATAGTCCGCACCCCTCTCAGAAAATACTTACAACGTCCCTGTAGGGAGTTATTTATAATTTGGCCAGATTGTTTCATTTTCCTATCCCACAACCCCCACACTTTTAAAAAGCTTGATACGCCTCTGACCATCACAGCGCCATCGACTGGCCTGGCATATGCACTACAGGGCTTTCTGTTGGTTTCACTTCTTCATGTGGATGCAAATCTTTTTTTTTGCCAGTGTTATTAAAGGTGTCAAAGCAGTAAGAAAAAATATACCTGTTGGTTTCGTGTGGACGTAGCCTAAATGTGTAAGTTGATTTTGTTGTTGGATGCGAACATACAATGACTAACATAAAAAGAAAAACTTGTGAAAAAGATGTGGTCATGAAGATATAGCCTACAGCTGGAAACAGTGGTTGTGGATATGTATCCAAAACAAGAGCCTAAAATAACTTCTAACACAGTAGGCTAATATGTTCGTGCAGCACAATCACATGAAAATCAACACAATCAACCCAATTATCCTATGGATCATAATACTATGCAATAGCCTAGCTGACCGGGCTACAGTGTAGCCTACTGCCACAGCTCTGCAGGGTCCAAATGTAAAACCAAACAGAAGCCGCAGCATGCTTGCCGAAAACACAGTTGTGCAAACTATCTGTTGCAATGCTTGAACGTTCTATTTGGGCCCCAATCTACTTCCTCTGCATTAAGATAACATATGGAATGTTAAAAAGGAAGTCTTGTGGGGCCAACTATGATGCTGATAATGGAACTCTCTTGAAAGGGTCCATAAAAATGTTGGCAACTAAATATTCCATTTGATGTCATAATGCACTTAAGCAGACATACCAGAGCCCTAGAGAGACTTCGCCAAACATGCTATTATGTCTTTATGCAAATTTCTGAATGTGAACAAGTGAAACATAAGTTAGAAGGGTAGAAACAGTGCAGCTTTACTGCTTGTCCTCCAGTAAGAAAAGGTAGAAACACTATGGGCGCATTCACATCTGCTTGGCCTCCAGTAAGAGAAGGTAGAAACACTATGGGTGCATTCACAACTGTGTGGCCCCCAGTAAAAAGGTGATGAAAATAACAAAAGGTAGAAAAACAATTATTGCAATTATTATTATCTTCTTGGCCCCCACTAAAGGTATTAAACTACAGTATAAAAAACTACAATATAAAAAAATATTTTTGCCATGGCGAGATTAAACTCGACATGTTGACTTTAAAGTCGACATGTCGACATTAAACTCGACATTTCGAGAATAAAGTTGAAATATCATATCTACTTTAATCTCGACGTGTCGACTTTAAAGTCGACATGCTGACATTAAACTCGCAATAGGCCCTACTCTTTAAACATAGCCTACACAGTTTAAGCTACGTAGCCTACACTAATACACAATATGTTACATAAAAGAAAAATGGGCTTCAAATAGGTGTTATTTCAGATTGCTAGATTGCAGATATTCAGATAGATTGCGTCTTGTCTGTTAACTACTCATTGCCGTCATCGTGAAGTGCTGTCTCGTGGTTATGGAAATACCATGCACTATGCCGTTTAGGATAAATAGCTAGACAAATATATGTATCCAATGATTGTTTCTATACAAAATATTATTTCACTCTGTTTTACGTGGTTAAGGCCACTGCACATGCAAATAATTGCCCTTCATGACCCACAGGCCGTCACTCTCCAGGATAACATGGCAAAACTCATTTTTCTAAAACTGCTTTTCCATGTCTCACCTGCAGTACGTATAGGAGGCTAGAAACACATAGCCTAAGCATATATACTATTTTGATCCCGTGAGAGAATATATGTGCATGCACTTTATTTATGCACTTTGTGTGCATATGTGTGCATGTAGGCTACTAGCCTACATGGGGTGGTCGGGAGGACAGCTTCATTTGTCCCTCCATAGACATTCAGCAGTAGGCTGTTTTGCATCCATTACAAACAAGCAACGTGAAAGTCTAGGATTGGGGAGAGCGCCTAGTATGCCTCTAGTGCATAAGCATGAAGTTGAACCTTTAGATGAAAAACAACACTTTAATAATAGGCCTACAATAATAAACCGCTATGACGTTTAGGCTACTTTTGACCATCGCATTTATCGCCTGTAACTCCGTGATAAGGACCTAACAGCAAAGTATTTGGCTGAGCAACGTAGGTTAATATGTTCTATGTTTTGTCCACATATGATATAGGCCTATGTCTAATCATTGTTGCACTCGAACACTCTGAATCATTGCTGCACTTGTTGCATTGTTTCATTCGTCCTCCCTTTCAATCGCCCCGAGCGGTCGTTCTCTCTCCAAACTAACTTTATTCTCAAAATGATGAGTTTAATGTTGACACGTCGAGATTAAAGTCTACATGATATTTCAACTTTATTCTCGAAATGTTGAGTTTAATGTCGACGTAGCGACATTAAAGTCGATACATCGAGATTAAAGTCGATATTACATTTCAACTTTATTCTCGAAATGTCGAGTTTAATGTTGACATGGTGACTTTAAAGTCGACATGTCGAGTTTAATCTCGTCATGGCAAAAATATTTTTTCCTTCATGTGTGGCCCTAATACTCCGTCGTATAAAACATAGACAGATATAATATCACTAAATCAGTGATTTATTACATTGGTGGGAAGTTAATGTTATCATTTTCAATAGTTAGGGTTAGGGTTAGGGTTAGAGGATAGGATTAAGGTTAGGGTTAATGTTTCATGACAGTGGCATGTGTTCATGACAGTGTCATGTCACTCTTATGTAGATACTGTCAAGTAAAGTGTTACCCAGATGTCTGTACATATTAGTCAATTAATCAGTCATTTGTCAATGCTATTGTACATGAAAGAGGGCAAATGAGGTGTTTTTACACACTTCCTGTTACGTTACCTTATAAAAAGAACATATACATTTTACTGACTTGTCCCTTTGGGAGCTGTTACGCCAAGCAGTGTTGGTTGTCAAGATGAGGTTTTAGTGTGTGAGCATTTGCTGTGAAAACATGTGGCAAGTTTGGAAAGCAGTTACACTCACTCAAGTGTCAGTTGCTAGTCAATCGTGTCATTTTAAGTTTAGCTTACATAAGTTACTGAGAATAAAGTTTACGTTTATCTTACACATTTCACCCTCTGACACCCCGCCCCTCTCTCTAATTCCCTTTCTCTCTCTGTCTCTGTCAAAGCCTTTTTTTTTCTAACAGTATCAAGCACTTAAAGCTTTTCTCTGTCAAATGACTGTGCATTTGACTGTTCTTATTATTCCCACCTTTTACACCCAGTTGCTCAGTGGAAATGATGGCTCATAAATAGCTAAAAAGATTATTAGCACAAACGGAAATTCTGTCAAAATGAAACTCTCCCTCATTGTTTATTTAATCTCATTGCTGTTAAGTTTGCAATCACATTTTAATGCAAACATTTCACACACTACGAGCACTCATTATGCTCACAGCAAGTTTTATTAGCTATCTTCCTAACATGATGATATGAGGCCGAAATGAGAGAATCCTCAGGCTTGTAAAAATGCTCAGCATCTCCCGCTCTTTTGAACCCATTAGCATGTACTGTATAGAGAGAAAAACTGTGTACACCACAGATTGAACATATCATAAATCCAGGTTTATGAGAATAAACCGTTTCCCTCTCTCTAAATAAGTCATTCTGGATTTGGCTGCGAGAATATGTTTATTGCCATTGTCTGGAATATGAAAGCTACTGCTTTTTTAATAGCCTGCCCGCTACCTTCTCATCAATCATCCGCAGAGGGCTCCCCCTACCCTCTCCGCTTGAGCGCTAACCAAGTTAGCAGGGCTCAGAAAAGTAACTCCGAGTTCTGAATGTGATAAAAGTAATCACATTTCCCGAGTCAGGATCCTTACGGATGTGAATCGATGACATTAATTACAGCATCTTATTATGCTGCAAATATGGTTTACTGGTTTTTTATTTATGGAGTTGGGGAGACAATCTACCAGGGGGTGCTGGAGCACGGGGGATGGCAAAGGCACGCGCCCGCCAGCACCCCCTCCCCAACACTCATCAGTATGCAAGAAATGGGGCAAAAACGTGTGTGTGTGTTTGTGTGCATGTATATTTGGGCTCATGCATTTTGGTGAGTGTGTGAATGTAAATGTTCCTCTCTGTTTGTGTTTGTATGTGTGTGTGTGTGTGTGTGTTTGTGTGCATGTATATTTGGGCTCATGCATTTTGGTGAGTGTGAGCATATGTGCTCATGTCCATGTGTAAGTGTGCCGGTTTGTGTGTGTATCTCTCTCTATGTGTGTGTGTGTGTGTGTGTGTGTGTGTGTGTGTTTGTAGCTCATGTGTGTGGGTATCTCTGCTGTTGTAGCAACAATTATCATTATTTTCTATTGGGAATAGATGTGCCTGCCGTCACTCCCTTTACCTTTGTGGAGACCTTATATACACTGTACATCTCCCCTCCCACAGCCAAATGCATGTTGCACTGCAGAACTCACTATTAAGACCCTCTGGTTTTCTTGCCCTATATGTGTTTATACATAGGGCTCCACAAATACATACTGACTCTTAAGGGCACTTTATGATACGGCCCTAAACTTCATTTAATTCTGAGTCTTCTTCAATTAAATACTGCTATGTCATATTAAGTGGTGTGTGTGTGTGTGTGCAATTTAAGATGATATTGTTTCACACACACACAGTCAGTGTGAAAGCATTCTTAGCCTGAAGAGATTTCTAAACTGATGGGACTGTCTGTGCTCAATGATAGTAGTTGTCTCTGTGAAACAGTCGTGTGCGCACACAGATGACAGTAGCACTAACTAAGACAAAGTGCTTCCCCTCTGTGGCCTGACATTATTGTACGCGCTGAGGCACGACTAAAACCTCATAATTGTTTGGGTTTCCTTTATCAGCCAGCCTTTCCTCACGAGCAAGCCGTACGGAAGGGAAATTAGAGAGTGCTGCACGACAGGACGGGGAAATAGAGAAATGTGTTTGCAATGACAACGCTGTCCATTAAGCCATTTAGATGAGACATGGTTTGGGGAGGGAACTCAGAAGACACAGAGAAGGAGACAGAGAGAGAGAGAGTTCTTCTGGGATTGCATGCTTTGAAGAAAGTTTCACAAACAAGTGTTTCACCTATGCTGCTGTTCACTCAAACAAACACACACACACACACACACACACACACACACACACACACACACACAGACACACTGGTGCAGAAAGACAGACATACACACACACACACACACACACACACACACACAATATTCAGGCATTCCTGCACACACTCTCATGTCCATACACTTGCACATACATAAAAAGGAGGAGAGACAAACACATATGCACACAACACACACAGTGAGTGTGTGAGAGAGAGAGAAAGAGAGATGTTGTAGAGACAGTGAGACATGAAATTGCTAACTTTAGCTTTTCTTCATAATTCCTGCCAGACTTAGAAACTGCAGGCTCCCACACACTCTGCTGAATATACTGTGCACACTCACAGTCACGGTTCAGGGCAGGGATCCACGGATCTTTACTGTCAAAATATCTATCTCAGGCATATCATGTCTGATCATATCATATCATATAAGTCATCAGGATATCCCATTAATTATGTAGCAGAGCCAGGGCTAATCTCTCTTTGTATGATTCTCTTCACTTTGTCACTCACATACTTGCTCCACACTCAGAAATGTAGCACCAGAACTAAACCAACATGTCCTGAAGTCACACTGCAATCAAAACTCTGGTTCACGCAAGCCTGCACATCTTCAGCTGCGGCTAACGGCTGCTCGGGGTCAGAGCTCCATCACACTCGCAGTCTCCGAACCCGACGGCCACGGGGGCTCTTCATGTGTCATTAGTCACCACGACGACGAGGAATTCTTGATTTGATCTGGCCCAAAGACATCATCTGCATAACCAGATGTACGCTACGCCAGCGTAGCTTCACTAGAAAGACTATTGACGAGAGCGGAGGAGAGGTCTATGACAGAGGCCACTGCTAGGTTAGAATAACAATCCTAAGCATCTGGCGTAATGTCACAGCACCCAATCTGACCCCTATATGATTGCAGTCATAGTGTCATTTACACTGTTGTGATTACTTGTTAACAGTGATAATGATATATTTATTAGTTAATTCATAATTGCTGGCAACACATTAATGTACCATGCCTAATGTATGAGCACAATTTGCCAAGAGGTGCATACTGGGCAGGCTTTCCCATTGGAAAAGAGAGAGAGAGAGAGAGATGTTATGAAGAAAGAGAGAAAGATAAAGAGATAGGGGGAGAGAGGGATGAAATGGAGGATCTTTGCATAGCATTAATATGAGGTGCAGAGATGAGCTTGGGGATGGAGGTGACTCAACACGTGCTTTCTGCTGATGGGGCCGCTGTAATTGAATTAATGGAAAAGGGAAATCCAGTGAGAGAGCCCGAAATCAAATTACCAGTCCAGTGTGCAAATGAATTAGTTTCAAGTCAAAGTTGTAATTGATAGCAATACAGGACAAGGCATTGAATCAGACGATATGATCTAGCATGCATTCCTGCTAATGCCATTTGTTAGTTAGCCAGTTGCCTTGATTAAATATTAAGGAGGACAACCTCCCTTTTGGTACATGTATCTAGTGGACGGAGTCGACTTGTCAACTTTGAGGACGCAAAGAGAACTGATGTGCCCCCGGGCTCTGGAGTAAATTGCAGAAGGGTTTGTCCCTTGGCAAATGTGCAACAAAGACGTTTTTGGTTGTCATAATAGTCTCTGTCACTGTACTACACATCTCATGGATCTAGAGGAAACAATCTCCTGTCTGCTGCAAATGCAGCAGATAAGTTAAAGGAAATTCCGGTATTTAGCACTTTGAGTCCCTTTTCTGTTTTGTTTTGGATGAACTAGAGTGGTGGACACTGAAATTTTGACAATTGGTCCTGTCTCGACTTTTCTGACTCGTTTTGAATCGCCTTTGACTAGTCAGAGTGGCTGCCTACAGGCATGCTCAAACATGTCCTAAAACAACCTTTAACGTTCATTTTCAAAACTGTGCAACTCACCGAGTGGTTAGTGGTGTTCGTTGATGTTCAAAAACAAGTAGCGTAGCGAAATACAGTTTCTGTCGTGTTTTATTTGGCATTTTGTAAAATCCCATTGATTTCTGTTGGAAGACTCATTGCACGTTGATATTACTGCGCCACCGTCTATGCTTCAAGCTCAAATATTGAGAGGAAGTTTATATGCGGTTGTGAGGTGTCTGAAAAAATAGTTCCACAATAGCAAATAAGATGGCTGGAAATCATACATTGTGCCGATATATTTGACTTTAATAATCAACGAACACCACTAACCACTCGGTGAGTTGCACAGTTTTGAAAACGAACGTTAAAGGACAAGTTCGGTATTTTACACTTAAACCCCTGTTTTCAGATAGTTTATGATTAAATAGAACGTTTAAGATTGAAATTTGGACACATGCTGCTGTCCTGAGAATCCCCCACCTCCACAACGGCAACATAGGTACACTGGAACAATCCTTCCTAAAACGCACTAAAAGGCACACTATGCAGGTTTTTTAGCTTAATATGCAAGTTTTTTAGCTTAATTTACCTTCATTTAACAGCTTAAGAGTCATTGGAATGGTTATATGACTTTTTTCGGGTTGAATGGTGGCTGCCTCGTTTCCCCCTAGCGCCTGTGAGCGGAAAAACCACACTTGCAACTGTGGGCCGGCGGGCCGACGGTCTCAGTGTCAGGAAGTATAACGTAACAAATTGCTTTAACGTAACAAACTGCATTCAAATCAACCTGGTCTCATTGCACGGAAGTTACTCTGTCAACGTTTTTGCAGACCTGCCCAAACGTGAACCAGTCCACGTTTTGAGGGGGGAAATCTCCTCTAGGGGCGCTAAAGGGAGACTTGTTTGCAATTCATCAAAATAGGCCTAAATTAATCATAGAAAAAGCTTTTATCGCTGGTTGCGGTAAGTAATTAGAATGATTTATTAGTCAATGTGGAACAGGGTGGGAGTGTGCCTTTTTCTGTGATATTACCCAAAGCAAATAATGCACAATTGCTTGTTTAATTTTTTCAGCATCCACAACCGCGATTGGTGTGAATCCCATTAGCCATCCAGCGGTTTGCCTGCGCTGAAAACTGTGGTTTCAGGCGATTGTTTTTGTTCTACAAAAGTGTATTTTGCAGTAGCGTGTGTGCTGCTGTTACAATCCTTGACCGGTGACCATACATTTTCGTGGGGCAGAAACCCTTGTCTGAATCGCTACCACAACTTTTTTTTAAATATAGGCATCATTTTAGGCTACATTAAAATGACACAGGATTGCATATTTGCTGTAGCCTTAAACCATGCCTTAATTACAGTGCATGAAAATGCACTGTTCTGTTATCCGAAGTCTTCTTCTTCTTCTTCTTCTTCTTATTCTTCCCACCAAATTTCTGCATCTAATTCAGCTTTAACCGTTTAACGTAGAAACTTTGTAACGTAGGTCTTGAAAAGGACACGTGGGGCTTATTTTTATACACAAGCTTATTTTTCCCCATAGACTTAGCATGGGCTGATGACATCACAATGGGCTAATTAACTTGATTTGCACCTGTATCAACTTCCAGCTGCTCACTACTAGGACCCATCAAAGGGCAAGTTAAACTGATTGCACCTGTATCAACTGCTTTCTGCTTAACTAGGCCAACTCTCTCTGTCTCTCCATTCTACAAGGATATAAGGCACATTCCATCCAACTTTCTATCCATTCATCCTCTTCAAACCATTCACTCATCCACCCATTAAACTATCCACCAACATCCATTAAACAATCTGCCTATCAACATCCATTCAACTTTCTGTCTATCAACATCCATTACACTATTTAAATTCAACTTTTAAACTATATACTCTGTCTCAGGCTTTAAGCATACAATCTGGCTCTCTTAAGACTACAGGTTCTGTTCCTATTTCCTCTGCCCACAACTGTTTCAAAATAAATGTCCTCACTACAATAATTCACTATTAAATAATTTAACTATTTAAACTACTCAACTATTTAACTGTTTAGACATTTCAACTGTCAGTTGTTATCATGACTCCTGCCAACTGTTTCCAAATAAAAGTTTGTTTTGCATTTTGGGTGTGTTCCAAACGGGAGACAGCTGCCTACTGCCTCCCTCCCTACATAGAGAGCTGTCTCACTAGACATGACTTTGGATTAAATGCATCTTTTAAAAATGAGCGTAGCACTCTAGAATCTTTGGTTAACACTACGGTATGACATTAGCAAAGGCCTGACGTTAAACTAAATTAGCTTACGTAAGCTAGCAGGCTAACGGTATAAATTAGTTTTACGGCCGGCAGATATATCAGACCAGACGCTATTAATGGTTACAACAATGGCATAATCAGATAGTAAATTGTTTATTTCTAATCTGTAATCTGCAAATCTAAGCAAAATAAGATCACACAAATGATTGAGTGATGAATGATTGAATAAATCCCTTCAGGGTCTGAACAGCAGACCTCATAAGTCTGAAAAATCATTTTGGTTATCATTTTCAGAGCACCCAAACACCTTGTGGGAATATACAAAGATTTTTTAAATATGTTTTTCTTTATTCTCCATGATCCCTTCTTTTTGAAAACACCAATTTGACTTGTCTTATGCAAATCTTTCTTTTTTATTTTCCACCCTGAACATGGGCAAAATGCCCCATTGACATCAATATGTTTTATATAGAGTCACCACACTGCCACCTGTGGTTGTATAGAGTAACCTGTGGTAGCTCTGTACAAAACATATTGATGTCAATGGTGCATTTTGCCCATGTTCAGGGTGGAAAGTGAAAAAGAAAGATTTGCATAAGACAAATCTTGGAAAGTATTGATCTTACATAAGAGTAATTTTACAGTGTGTCTCCTGGGTAACATAGGTACACCTGGTAATTTTTTCAGAATTTTTTGAGACCTAAGTGCGTGGGCCCTGGTTGAATTGACGTGGAATGACCCAGTACATTTCAGTGTCCAAAAATGTCTATTTCTGCAGTAAATGCAACACTACGCAGTGCCCAACCAAACCAGCATAGGTGAGTTGGTGGTGTGTGTGTGTTTGTTTTATCCCTCTCTCTTTCTGTCCGGCTGCAAAGTGCTGGAGTATCTGAGCTACATCTCTGAAACTGAGCACTCATACAGAGGCGCTACTGAGTACTACACAAAGGCCTGGAGGTACAGCTACAAGGTCAACCCCAGCATAGGTAAGTACAGAATCCACCCAACCATAGGTGAGTGAGTACAGGGTCAACCCCAACATAGATGAGTGACAGTCTCTGAAAGTGAGCACTCATACAGATACACTACTGAGTATTACACAGAGGCCTGGAGGTACAGCTACAAGGCAAACCCCAACAGAATCCACCAGCAGAATCCACCAGCAGAATCCACCCAACCATAGGTGAGTGAGTATACGGTCAACCCAGGTATAGGTGAGTGACAGTCCACTCCAGCAAAGGTGAATTAGCGTGCACCACAGCGTAGGTGTATTAGAATCTACCCCACCAGAGGTGAGTGAGTGCAGTGTCAACTCCACCATAGGTGAGTTACAGTCCACCCCAGCATAGGCTGATGTGTGTGTGTGTGTCTGTCTGTATGTGTGTCTCTGTCTGTGTGTGTCTCTGTCTCTGTGTGTCTGTGTGTTTCTCTCTGTCTCAATTAAATTCAATTCAATGGAAACAATCTGGTGTGTGTGTGTATGTCTCTCTCTCTCTCTGTGTGTGTGTGTGTTTTTCTCTCTTTCTCACACAGTATATAAGAATATAGAATTTAAATATAATTTAAGCTACAGTGCAGAGGAGACCTTAACCCTGCACCTGTCAATACATTTTAAGTACTAGTCAATGTATAGTAGAAGGAGACATGGTAGAAGTGGAGGGAAGAGTATGGTGCATATAGCCATACAAGACAAGGTGGTTGCTCCTGCACCATGTCACAAAGCGGTACACCTGCCTGTACTCTTGACTCCTCACCATCACGGTCACACCCCACAATTGCAGAATCATCTGAGAACCTCTGCAGGTCCTTTAAAAGAAAGGAGACAGCATTCTCATCTGACCACTTGCCCAGACACACAGCCTTTCAGTTGCACAACCTGGGGTTTATCAGTTGTACTCAATAATCCATGGGGTTGTGAAGGTGTCTACCTGCATCTTTTGCAGATTCTCATGTAGCAGCATAGGCTGTATGGTGTTATAAGCACTTGAGAAATCAATTAACATGATCCTCACAGTGCTGCTAGTCCTGTCCAGGTTAGGGTGTGTTCTGTGGAGCAGGTTATGGCATCCTCAACATCCACCTCTGGGCAGTATGTGAACTGTAATGGGTCCAAGTACTAGTCATCTATGATCTAAAGAGGGCCAAGACCAGTCACTCCTGTACCTTCATGATGTGCAATGTTAAGACAACCAGTGTATAGTCATTGAGGGCAGATGGAGAACATATTTCTCGGGACCAGAACAAACCAAGATGTCCTCTACAGCATAGACACCCTCCCCTGGCTAAGGCTGAGGTTAAAAAGGTGCTAGAAAGCTGCAGAGCTTCACCTGCCTCCTGGATACAGACAAACAGGTGGGAGGGATATGATGCAGGCTCAGCATTTCCCGACCAGGTGATGTCCAAGATGGGAGGGATGGAGAGGTGGCAGTGATCTTTAGCCACAATCACTGAGGTGGCTTGCAAGAGAATGTACTATGAGTGGGGAGGATGCGGGGTCTGTGTGGCTGGAGGAGGCAACGGAGTGCCCTGTACTGAACCAGGTGAAATACATGTTCAGCTCATTGGCCCTATCACGACTCAGCCTGATTCCCCATCATGTTAAATCCTGTTATGGTTTTCATACCCAACCACACATCTCTCAGATTGTTCTTCTGGAGCTTGCTCTCCAGCTTCCTTCCATATGCCTCCTTGTTCTCTTTCTTCTATCCCCCATATGAGTTCTTTATCATCCACAAACAAAGTGGAGAAGCTGCTTTTATCCATTATGCCCCCAAACTATGGAACACCCTGCCTCTGTACATCAAGCAGGCGAGTTCAGTAAATATTTTTTAAAAAGATCTGAAAACATACCTGTACAGGAAAGCTTTTAGTTAACTCATCTTATCCTGTAGACTACTTTTTCAGATTATTCTACATCTGCTGCTATTGGAGGGCGCAGCCAGCCAGAAGCAGATGGGCTCCCCCTATTAAGTCAGGTTCTGCTCAAGGTTTCTTCCTGGAATATGGGAGTTTTTCCTTGCCACAGTTGCCATTTGGCGTGCTTGTGGGGGGTAAAGGGTTAAGGCTGCCAGTCTTATGACATGTTATTTTCTATATTTTTGATATGTTGCTGAGTGGATCATAAACGGCCCCAGCAATGAAGAAAAGTGATTGATAATGATTATTATTGTGTTACATGCTTCAAATGTAAAGCACTTTGAGCTGCATTCTGTGTATGAAAGGTGCTATACAAATAAAGCGTATTATTAATACCCTGTATCAAAATATGTGCCACAAGCCAACATTTCATACCTGGTGTGACTCTTATCAAGGCCTGTTTGGTCAATATGGGAGTCTGAATGGTTTAGTTTCTAAGGATGGCTGGTGCATCACAGTAAAATGATTTGCCACAGGTACGATCAGCAGTGAAATGATTTTATTTCAGCACGACATACAGTATATCTATGTATCAAGGTCAATCAAATGGTGTCATTGTATTGGTTTGTGATTTCTTTGCAGAGAGTTCTTCCATACAAATAAATCACAGCAAAGGTCTTCAGCTTCACTAATACATACATACACTTTACTTCTAAAATAATTCAGTGGAAATGCATGGATTCCAGTTTCTTCCAGTAGCAGCAACTGGAATCCATGCATTTCCACTGAATTATTTTTGGAATCTGATCCCTTATCATACCTGTTCATTCTTACTCGTCGCTCGACTTATCGTGACTAAATTCAAGATGGCTGCAAACGTATAAATCGTCTGTCGTCGATTTATACAGACAATAAACTGTCTGTGTAAATCGTCTTGTAAGTAAACTACCAGTGCTTTTTCAAAGTTCTCAATGTCTCGTTTTAAATGTCAGGGCCCTCGGAAGTCTACCAATGAAGTGTGGAGATACATTGAGCCTCGTAAATGGGTGTAAAACAGTGATTTATTTGCATGGCTAGCCCGATGCCGAAGCACCACTATTGAAAAAGCTGTTGGTGGCATCGGGCTAACTAAGCCAGATTTTGGAGTGCAGGGGACAAGCCGAGATGGGCTATGAGACATACGTTCACACTCGGTATCATGTTTCAATACACTTTAGGTCAATATCACACCGGAATTCTCCTTTAAGCCGTTGTCTCGTTGAACCATGGTCACACGTTGCTGTCAATCCATAGCCGCCCCCTTTTGAGCTTGCCAGAGGCTGAATCAGTAGGCTACTACATTGAAACACAATTATTGCCGCGAGGCATTCCAGGCTACAAATTTAATAAAAGTAAACCATGCATAATTAAAAAAAATAGCTCAATTTAGGCTACTTCGCTACGCAATAAGGTTTCCATTAGAGAACAGCGCACATGAATGTGTGACAGGGACTGCCTTGTCTCACAATAAGCAGCTGAACACTTTTTCAACTACACGAAACTTTACAGTGATCATCAAATACCCCGTAGATTTAAGTGTCCATCAGTCTCAACATTTAACTATATATTAAAAGTCCAAAAGTAAATTAAATCCCATACCAAAACCGAAAATCGTCTGCTTTTGATAGCCTAGTATGCCGCTCCAAACAAAAGTTCTGTCTCGAATAAGCCTACCACAAATAAATACCTGTGCTTTGCGAAGCCTAAGTAAATAGCAGACCCGGACATAATGTAGGATTTCTGGGAAAGAATGCACACATGCACGATGTTGGGCGCCAAGCGTGCTGGCCGTCTACTGTGCCTCTGACTCCACTGCCTCATTTGGATGGTAGCCTAACTCGACAGGTGAGCGCGAAGATTGGATATCGTATATGCAGACTACATACATTCTCTTTAACGTTACTTTACCATCTGCGGTGTACAATCCAAAGTATTTCCAGACACCACATTTTAGATGAGTTGGGGACGTAATTGTCCGCTCATGCTGGCAAACAATAAAATAAAAACAAACTAATCATAGACTGTAAAATCGCTACACATGGCACTAAAACCGAATAGTTTATTTATAGTTCGACAACGGATATTTCACGTCATGTTCGAAAATATTTGACAAGACGTCAGGCAGACCGCTCTTAGTTAGAGCCGCTGTTATCCAATGAAATTAAGTGGCGCTTCAGGGCGACTCCACTGGACTCCACGCGCGTTCCCGAGCAACTTTTTCTTCTTCTTGTTAAGTGGCCAGCAAAGTATGTGCATTATCGCCACCCTCTTACTGGAGGACGACTCTCTTTTTATAGAATATCCAATAAAAATCGACGTTGGTCCATGCGTCATTTCCAGCTTTAGAACTTGGCGCATGGTCAGAGCCGACTGGCGCTGGATCCGAACCCCAGTGTTCAAGATGCCGTTGACTATGAATTGGCCGGATTTACTAGCCTAGCTTCCACCATTCATTTGTATGGAGGGCGGGACAGTCACTCTCTCCAGTTATATATAATACCTCCATGATTCTAACAGTCCTACGCTGTGGTGCGCGCCAACTCACCTTTGCTGGGGTGGACTGTCACTCAACTATACCTGGGTTGACCGTATACTCATTCACCTATGGTTGGGTGGATTCTGTACTTACTTTACCTATGCTGGGGTTGACCTTGTAGCTGTACCTCCAGGCCTCTGCGTAGTACTCAGTAGTGTCTCTGTATGAGTGCTCACTTTCAGAGATGTAGCTCAAATACTCCAGCACGTTGCAGCAGGACTGAGAGAGGGATAAAACACACACAGACACGCACACACATACTGTAAATACACAGTATTGGTGTATACGCATTGGTGGGGTGAATTCTAACACACCTACGCTGTAGTGTGAGAAAGAGAGAGAAAGACACACACACACATACACAGAGAGAGAGAGACACAAACACACACACACCAGATTGTTTCTATTGAATTTAATTGAATTGAATTGACAGAGAGAAACACACACTCAGACACACAGAGACACAGAGACAGAAGGCCTTTTCACACAGAGATCCCGCTGAATTTGCGGGAAGAGGAGACGTCTTTTTGTGTCTGAAAGCAAGGTGAAAATTTGCCGGCCTGCTGATCTGTTCACATGATGCGGCATTTTGGGGAGCCAGAAGGCAGGATCAGCTAGCAAATTAAAATGTGACGTGCAACAGGGGGCGTGTAGAGTGATAGTCGTAGGCCTTATTATGCGTGTGTGGGGCTTCAGATACAGCAGGTATGCACAAATGATAGCCTAGGGCAAAGAGAACGGACATCTCAACATAAGGACACATTAGAAGATGATGATTGGTGTAAACTTTGTCACACGACGTGATAAGCAGTTCTGGCGCTTAAAAACGCAACGTTCCATTCAGTCATAAATCATTTAAGCGTAGGCCTAGTGCTCATCATGAAAAGAAAACAGCAGCTTAATATTTTTCAGGTGTTTAACAGTAGGCCTAGGCGCACCGAAGGCAGTGAGATTATTAGGCATTGCATCCTGTCACTCTGTTTGGAACATCGCAGTTCGGTTAAGATTCAGTTAAGCATGGATCGTCTCAAAGTTTGGGGCAACCAAACAGCAGTGTAGGCAAAGCAAATCCTAATTGTTAGGTTACCATAGCTGTCTTTTCTCTAGGCCTGGGCCTATAGGAAATCGCGACATAAGCACATTGGTTTCTTTTTTCTTTTCTTTCTTGTTTGCGTGTTGGGTAGTGAAGCGATAATGCATTTAAAGCAGTAGGCCTACATCATGTGAGCCGATATAGCCAGAGCTGCTAAATTTGCTAAACTACTTGCGAAGTAGCCTATTATCACAGACATCACATGTATCACACGAAAAAGCTTTTTCTCAGCTTTTAAACGATGTTAGTGGTTAGTTGTTGTGGTAAACGGTTCGCGAACACAATGACAAACCATATATCAGAATAAACAGCAGACCTTACTGAACACAAAGGTGTAAAGCATGCCCCTGTACAGTTAGCCATTCCAGAGTAATCCGGTTTTAAATTTGCAGCAATGTCTTTATGCATGTCTCCAACTTTGCGGTTCCCAATGTGTTTAAATTGTTCAGTAGGTCTACATGATTTTATAACAGGCCAAATTCAAAACAAATGTTACAAATATCGCCTAGATATCTGTAAGCATTACAATCAGAGGATATACACATATAGGGCAGACAGACGCTCATGAGTTCATGCTTTGTTTTTTCGCTGGATTTTAGGATAGCCTATTATGGCAACTGATTGCATTCCAAGCTACAGTCAACTCTAGCAGGCATTGAATGACTGGAGACTTTGTGAATTTATAGATTGACATAATGTGCTGTATCTGCTATTGCTGCTTTTGATCAGTTAGATTTTTTTGCACTCTCTTGTGGTGGGCTGGACATAGCGAAATGCCCGCCCAGACTCCCCTTTCCGCCTTGACCCATTCACACTGGTGCCGGAAAGAAAAAACTGTTCACGGGTTCGAGTCCGGGCGTGTGCAGGGCAGGTTCTACACAACGCAGATTACACTGGGGTGGACTGTAACTCACCAATGCTGGGGTGGACATGACCCTGTACTCCCAGTGACAACCAACCAACCAACTAAGCCCCGAATACCCTGGGGTGGACTGTCACTCATCTTTGTTGGGGTTGACCCTGTACTCACTCACCTATGGTTGGGTGGATTCTGTACTTACCTATGCTGGGGTTGACCTTGTAGCTGTACCTCCAGGCCTTTGTGTAGTACTCAGTAGTGCCTCTGTATGAGTGCTCAGTTTCAGAGATGTAGCTCAGATACTCCAGCACTTTGCAGCAGGACAGAGAGAGAGAGGGATAAAACACACACACACACCACCAACTCACCTATGCTGGTTTGGTTGGGCACTGCGTAGTGTTGCATTTACTGTAGAAATAGAAATTTTTGGACACTGAAATGTACTTCAGAAAAATGGCAGTAGGCAGTTATAGGAATGCAGTTATTTTTTGTACAGGAAGACCCAAATTATAAACAAATAGGCTATAAGACTGACCAGCTGAAAATAGGCAATTTAATTTTTAAACATAAGACTATTGTAAAATGCTTAGCTTGAATTGTAGCATGCAGGGCACTATTCAGCTAATTACCAGACTGTTGGGTAGCCTACTTAAACTTACGTCATTTTACTTTAAAATTAAATTGAGCTACAATTCGGCCTTTCTAGGCGTTGACCATCAATATAAGCAAATATTTGTGTAAAATAATAGTTCGACCAAATTTTGGTCGAACTATTATTTTATTTTATTAAGCCGTACTGGCGGGGCGGAGTACCACTAAAATATTTGGAGAGGGTACCGCATCGGAAAGAAAACTATACTGTCTCTGAAAAATATAGCACTTTCAGCATGACGACACAACTGCTAACGCCAAATTACCAGAAGCAACACGTTTCCCCAAAATATATTTCATATACATCGCTCTGAACTGTATCTGAATTGTGTCTAAACCTCCCGTGCAGCTGGACAGACAACGAAAGCTATAGCGTCGCGTACAGTAGCCTACAGTAATTGCCTAACGTGCACTGGTATCCAAAGTGTTTTAGCAGACGGACGTTTCTTGGAAAGTCTCCCAAATAAAAAAAAACATACAGGCTAAAGAAAAATATGTTGATGTTTCAATAGCCTATTCTGGTTTTATATGTGCAGTGTTTGGCTGGAGAGACAGGAGACAGACAGTGCGTGTAATGGGTTTAACCAGATCTTGCGCAGCAATAATGAAAGTGTTTTAGCGGACAGAAGTATGTTGCAGTCTCCCAAATAAAAGGCACGATTCAAAGATACGTGTTTCATGATATACAGTAGCCTATATAAAAAATTGATTGGAAGTGGGGCTTGAGCAGAGTAACTAGGTTAAATAAATAAAGAAATGTTGAAATTAAGTGTTTGCAATTTATTCATAATCAAAACAGATGCAGGTGGGTTAAAGAGTGATACTAGAGTGATAAGAAGTCCTAGTGAATGCTTGATAAGTAGACTATAATGCAGTAAATAAACAAATAAATAAATAATAAATAATTAGGCTAAGTGAAGAGAATTTTTAAAGCCAAGACTCTGGGCCGCATTATAACTCTATATCATAGTACCACCAAGAAATAAAAACTACTTTCACCCCTGCTTAACAGTATGTAATGTACAGTCTATGGACGAATACAATTTACCTGATGTGTTTAATCCTCTGACTCATGGTATTTTCTTCGGCAAGAAAAGCCCAATTAAGACCTGTTGCTGGTATGCTGATACAATCTAGTGTGGCTGTGAATGAGCTAACGTCACTAGCGCGACTGATGGGTTTGTAGTCGTTGGAATTACGATCTTTCACAATGTTGTAATTCAATAGTTACGAAACAAACTGCAAATGTCTTTACATGAAAAATTGTCTTTAAAATTGACAAACATCATATGGGTAATTCAAGGCACAAGTCAACCGGGACCAGAAAATAATTTATTTTTCGCCATAGACTGCCGTTCAAATTTTTTTGAAAGATAGGTCCCATGGAGGCAAACGGAAGGGGCGGGACTTCACCACTCTATTCACGTTTCTGCTCAATCATGGACCAATCATTTTGTATTTGACGTAAACGTAGGCACGTAAAACACACGTCGCTTCCGTCTTTTGGTTTGAGTGCGCCAACCTACGCCAAAATACGCATTGTTTATGAGATCGGGTTGGTTGTAAAAGGCAGTGATGATGAGTGGTCAGACAATTATGTATGACACCCAGCTGTTTTGAGTTGCAGTTACAAAACCCAACTACGTAAAAAAAAATATTAGAGAAGTAAGCAAATTGGACCAGACAGAATACAGAATTCTAGGACAGAGTCCTGGTTTTGTTTACCCATAGCAACAGTTGCTATATGCGCCTGGTTTAAATGGATGAGAACGTTGCAGACACAACCAAGTAAAAATAGGCAAAGTAGGCTCGTTAACCATTGTACATTTAAATACCATCGACAATTATAAAATATCACACCTAGAAAATGTAATTTCCTCGAAATTACCAGTGCATGAAAATATAAACATACTGTATATTAACATAAAATGCAAAACAAACCTTTATTTGGAAACAGTTGGCAGGAGTCATGATAACAACTGACAGTTGAAATGTCTAAACAGTTAAATAGTTGAGTAGTTTAAATAGTTAAATTATTTAATAGTGAATTATTGTAGTGAGGACATTTATTTTGAAACAGTTGTGGGCAGAGGAAATAGGAACAGAATCTGTAGTCTTAAGAGAGCCAGATTGTATGCTTAAAGCCTGAGACAGAGTATATAGTTTAAAAGTTGAATTTAAATAGTGTAATGGATGTTGATAGACAGAAAGTTGAATGGATGTTGATAGGCAGATTGTTTAATGGATGTTGGTGGATAGTTTAATGGGTGGATGAGTGAATGGTTTGAAGAGGATGAATGGATAGAAAGTTGGATGGAATGTGCCTTATATCCTTGTAGAATGGAGAGACACAGAGAGAGTTGGCCTAGTTAAGCAGAAAGCAGTTGATACAGGTGCAATCAGTTTAACTAGCCCTTTGATGGGTCCTAGTAGTGAGCAGCTGGAAGTTGATACAGGTGCAAATCAAGTTAATTAGCCCATTGTGATGTCATCAGCCCATGTTAAGTCTATGGGGAAAAATAAGCTTGTTTTTTTATTAATATCTCAAAAAGTATAAAGTTTACAAAAGTGAAAAATACATTCCCCACGTGTCCTTTTCAAGACCTACGTTACAAAGTTTGAACGAAGTTTCTACGTTAAACGGTTAAAGCTGAATTAGACGCAGAAATTTGGTGAGAAGAAGAAGAAGACTTCGGATAACAGAGCAGTGCATTTTCATGCACTGTAATTAAGGCATGGTTTAAGGCTACAGCAAATACACTCAAAAAAATATCTTGTTGGATTTAATTAAAAATGTTTTGTCAAGTGGTTCCACGAAACTGTATTAAATAACTCTAAAGATACTATATTCTTTACAATTGACTCAAATAAATAACATTAACTGAACAAGAGTGAATAAAGTAGATGGTAAGTAATTGAATTCCTTTATTTTTATTTAGTATTCTTACATTAAACCAAATTAATATGGCTGTGTTCAACCAACTTAATGCTTTTATGTTCAATTAATTCAGCATTCTTACATTGACTCAACTTAATACTGTCCTGTTCAATCAAAGTCACATTGTTATGTTCAATTAATTTAAGTCATCTTAAATCTCCTTGTTACCATCTACTTTCTACGGATTTACTGGCTACCGATTATATCTCGTGAACAAACTCTTGCATAAACTGTTGTTGCTCGAGGCTTTGGATTATCGGACTCTATAACCTTGATCGCCAAACTTTTCTGTCAAAAGTTAACGTTAAACGTTAAGCCAGTATCAAGGGCTGCAAATAATACCGGGCCAAGGAAACGATATCTGGAAGAAGAAAGCATCAAATTCCTTCTAACGTCTCTCAAAACTAGTGACTCAATATAAAAGTGACTATGAGTATACTTACCCGCTACCTGTGTTCGAGTTATCAAGGAACTGTACGAGATCGCTGTTGCTAGCCAACTAGCAAACAAACGTTTAAAAACAGTTGACACCGGCGAGCCCTCGCACAGCGACACGATGCCTCCCTCAGCTGTGCACCAGGCTGCGACTCATGCGTCCTTCTCAGCGAAAAGATAGTGGAACTTCGAAGCCAGAATAGCGACCTCCATCAGATTGAGAAGGTCGAACAGTTCCTCGACACCATTCTCTCCGTAAAATAACGTTACCTCTCTTACACACACAAATGCCAGATGCCCTGATTTCACTCTGTCCTCCCAATACTTTAACCATGCCATGCACTAATGCAACTTCTGTCCCTGTTGCCTCTCCCCGCCTCTGCTGAGAACCAAGCCTGCTCTGCTGGCCAGCTCCACTCCACACCAGCCTGAGCCATGGCGTGAAGCAAGCATCACAAGCACGGCAGACGGTCCGGACGGCACTCAGGCCCAGCCCAACCTATACGACTGGAAAATCGCTATGCCATTCTGACCGAGGATGAGGAGCCCTCCAGCCCCGAGACAACCATCCTGGTCCCTCCTCAAAGTCGGCCCCCCGACCCCCCTCCCCCGGACCTCATCAACCTCCACCCTGGTCATCGGCAGTTCCATGGTTAGAGACCTCTGCATTCCCCCATCATGTAGCGGTCCCTCCAAGGTCTACTGCTTCCCTAGTGCCAAGGTCCTTGACATCCAGCAGAAACTCCCAAGCATCCTGGCCCGCCACACCAAGGTCAACAACATCATCGTACACGTGGGCACGAACGACATCAGAGATAAGCAGTCAGTAGCACTGCAGGAAAACTACAAAACTCTCATCACCACTCTGATGGGCACAGAAAAAACGCTTTGTCATCTCTGGGCCTCTCCCTACCTACAGAAAAGGTGCTGAGAGATGGTCCAGACTGTTCGATCTCCACACCTGGCTCAAACGCTACTGCGCTTCCCTAAGCATCCCCTATGTCAACAACTGGGGCTTGTTCTGGGAGAGGCCCAGTATGCTGAAGCGTGATGGTCTCCACCCAAACCAACATGGAGCCAGGCTACTCTCTGATAACATAGCGTCCACACTGAGACATTGACATTCTGTAGAAAATATTACAGATTCACGCCCCCCAGGTATTGATTCGAATGGCATTATACATGTGGATGAGTCTGAGAATGTTTTCTGCAGGGTAACATACAATACTACTACCATAGATCAAGCTGTGTCATGCAATAGCATGACTTATGCTTATAGTTCTATTCCAACGTTGATTTCTACCCAACGTATAGTAAAAAGAAAAGACAAATTTAAAACTGGAAACCTAACAAATATTCTTTCCATACCTCAGCATATTCCTCAAAAGCCAGAGGCATTTTCAGCTAACATGGGTTTACTAAATATAGGTGCACTTACTACCAAAACCTTTGCAATCAATGATTTTATTAGTGAAAAAAATTGGATTTTCTGTTTCTTGTTGAAACCTGGCTGACTTCAGACAGTGAAGCTGTTCTTGTTGAGACTTGTCCCCAAATTATAATTTCTTCCACTCAATTAGACAAGGCAAACGAGGTGGTGGAATTGCCTCCATTCTCTCAAACAAATATAGTTGCACACGAGTCAACTTTGGCGAATTAAGCTTCCTTTGAGTATATTGCCCTCACTCTGAAGGCTGACCCAGCTGTACTTCTATTAACCTTATACCGCCCTCCTAAACTATGGACTGGCTTTCTCGACCAGTTTTCTGAACTTATGTCGCTCATCATCACTAGCTATGATTGGATAATTGTAAATGGCGACTTCAATATTCATGTCAATAAGACAACTGATGCTAAAGCCAGTAAGTTCCTTAATGTGTTGGACAGTTTAGAGCTAAAGCAGCATGTTACAGGACCCACCCACAACCTTGGCAACACCCTCGATCTAGTCATTTCCAGAGGGATAGAAGTCACAGACTTATCAGTAAATGAAATAAATATGTCTGATCATCATTGTGTATCTTTTAATATTGTACTACATACTCCAAAAATTCATCCCGAAATTGCAATCAAATCGCGACTCTTGGACATTAGACAACAGCAGTTCATAGCTCTTATAGACTCCATAAATTTAGATATTTTACATCATCCCATTGATCAAATGGTAGAGGCTCTTAATCGTGAATTAGGCGCTCTGCTTGACAGAGTGGCACCCTTAAAGACTAAAAAAAGGCCCTGTAGCAAACTGACACCTTGGATGAACGAAAATATCCATGATCTAAAAAGATCATGTAGGAAAGCTGAGAGAACATGGAGAAAAAACTAAGTTACAGGTTCACCGTGCCATTCTAAAAGAAAAAATTGCAAATTATAATAGAGCTATTCGAATGAGAGGAGGAACCACTTCTCTAAGGTAATTGCTGAAAACAGTGGAAACTCTAGGGTGTTGTTCTCTACCATTGATAGGCTATTGCATCAAACACCTTTTGATACACTCAGTCAGGCATCCTCTCTAAGATGCGAAGAATTTGCAGACTTCTTCAAAAACAAAGTCATTTCTATAAGGGAGGCTATTGGTAACACAAGTAATATGTTTGATAGTATACCCAAAACAGCCCCCAAAATGAAGGTCCTTTAGCACTATTACTCAATCTGAGCTTGGTAAAATTATAACTCAAACCGGCTCCTCAACATGTGTTTTAGATCCAATCCCTACTACATTCCTCAAAAAGTATATGATGGCTTAGCTCCCTTTTTTCTCAAGGTAATAAATACCTCATTAGAAACAGGTATATTTCCAACTGCTTTTAAAACCGCTGTTGTGAAACCTTTACTTAAAAAGTCAAATCTTGACCATACCAATCTGAGCAACTACAGGCCTATATCAAATCTATCGTTTTTTTTGAGCAAAGTACTTGAAAAAGTTGTTTGCAATCAGTTAAATACCTTCCTCAACGAAAACAGTATCCTTGAAAAATTCCAATCAGGTTTTAGATCAAATCACAGCACAGAAACGGCTCTAGTAAAGATAGTCAATGATCTCAGACTAGCTACCGACTCAAACAAAGTCTCAATCCTTATTCTTCTGGATTTGAGTGCGCATTTGACACCATTGATCATAGCATCCTAATTCACCGCCTTGGAAGTGGGTGGGTCTCTCTGATAATGCTCTAAACTGGTTTCAAAACCTACATTACTGGCAGAGATTTTTATATCAGTCTAGGAGATCATGTATCTGAAAAACATGACTTGCCTTTTGGTGTGGCCCAGGGAGCTGCCTTGGTCCCCTGCTATTTTCTCTATATATGCTTCCATTGGGAAACGCCATAAGTCAGCATAATGTAAACTTCCACAGCTACGCAGATGATACCCAATTGTATCTTTCTGTGGAGCCAACTAACCCAGATGGCCTTTGCTCCCTCACTGCATGCCTAACCTCCATTAATCAGTGGATGAGCAAAAACTTTTGAAACTAAATGATGACAAAACAGAGGTACTTCTGGTTGGACCAAAACTAAAGCGAGATATTATTCTTAGTAATCTGGGGAACTTGGCACACCAGGTCAAACCAAAAGTAACAAGCCTCGTGTCATCTTAGATGCAGAGTTAAGGTTTAAGCCCCATATCAGTAAAGTTACTCAGACAGCCTATTTCCACTTGAGAAACATTGCCAAAGTGCGGCCCTTTTTTAACTCAACAAGATGCAGAAAAACTAATTCACGCCTTTATCACTAGCAGGTTAGACTACTGCAATGCACTTTTCACTGGTCTTCCCAA
The DNA here is from genome assembly GCF_017589495.1 of Alosa alosa. Classification (NCBI taxonomy): domain Eukaryota; kingdom Metazoa; phylum Chordata; class Actinopteri; order Clupeiformes; family Clupeidae; genus Alosa; species Alosa alosa. The sequence goes on from NC_063204.1 coordinate 26,152,180, forward strand.
AAACATCTAAAGAAATTGGCACTCATACAGAACTCTGCGGCTAGACTTTTAACTAAGACTAAGAAGAGAGACACATCACCCCTGTGTTGGCTGAACTGCACTGGCTCCCTATTTCCTATAGAATTGATTTTAAGGTTATGTTAATTACTTACAAAGCTCTGAATGGCATAGCACCTTCATATATCTCTGAGCTTTTAATATCTTATCAACCACAAAGGAAACTTAGATCATCCAATTCTAATCTTTTAATCGTACCCAAAGTGCTCCACAAACAAAGTGGAGAAGCTGCGTTTATCCATTATGCCCCAAACTATGGAACACCCTGCCTCTGTACTTCAAGCAGGCGAGTTCAGTAAATATTTTTAAAAAAAAGATCTGAAAACATACCTGTACAGGAAAGCTTTTAGTTAACTCATCTTATCCTGTAGACTACATTTTCAGATTATTCTACATCTGCTACTATTGGGGCGCAGCCAGCCAGAAGCAGATGGGCTCCCTATTAAGTCAGGTTCTGCTCAAGGTTTCTTCCTGGAATATGGGAGTTTTCCTTGCCACAGTTGCCATATGGCGTGCTTGTGGGGGGTAAGAGGGTTAAGGTTGCCAGTCTTATGACGTCATTTTCTATATTTTTGATATGTTGCTGAGTATAACATAAACAGCAAAGAAAAGTGATTGATAATGACTGACTGACTATTATTGTGTTACATGCTTCAAATGTAAAGCACTTTGAGCTGCATTCTGTGTATGAAAGGTGCTATACAAACTAGATGTACCGCATAGCGGTACAAAATATGACCGCCGCTCAGTCCTGTACATCCATTCATTCAAAAATAAATCACACTTCAATTTGTCTCCATCTTTTACTCCATCCCCCACTCTTGAAACTTTTGTGTATGCTTGTTTGGCATGCCTGAGTGTGTGTGTGCGGCTGCACAGAAAGTAGCCTACTTGTGCTGAAAAGGTGAATAGATTGGAGAATAGCCAAAGAAGATGTAGCATTGTTATAAAACCTTTAAAATCTCTAAACATCTATCACAAGTAGGGCAGGTCATCACAGTTCATCCATTGCAACTGGATTGATGAAAGGTCACTTACACCTGTAGGCTACATTGTATTTGGGAAAAGCAAAAGGTATCAGCATAATGTTATTTATTTATTTATTTAATTTTTATGTATTTATAAACAAAAACATCTCTGTCAGTTCCATGCCGTTTTCAACAGCTATCAAAAACAAAGGTCATTTTTGGATGGATGGATTTTTTGTGAATATTTCTTCTTCTACATAAGATTTTAGTCATCTTTAGTTCATGTAATACTTTATTGTCAATGCACAAATTAAGTAACAGTAGTCTGAAACGTTATTGTTAATGCACAAATTAAGTAACAGTAGTCTGAAACGAAATGCTGTTTTACATCTAACCAGTGGTGCAAATAACTGACATGTCCAAATGGGCCTTGATGAAATGCGTCGCTAGACTGTTCATACACATTTTAACGGGCCAAAGTTGAAGAGCTTTTGTCCGTTATTGTTCGTGCAAATATAGGCTGATTCATGTTCCCTTGCATTGTGTAACTGAGGTCCATGGCTAGTCTGGCTTTCATCAGACCAAGCTCAATCTTTTAAGAAATCAAAAAATAAATAGAGGGCAGATCAGGCTGGGTTCACCCAGCCTAGTCCATAGGCACCCGATATTGTTTAATTTTCAGATTGAGATATACACGCTCTGGCTATTCTAAATGCAAAATGCATTAGGGAGTTATGACAAAACTGTAACTAACAAACTAGATCCTAATAGAAAGCGGTTAGCTTCCCTAAGCTACAGGTAGGATTATAAGGTAGGCCTATTTACAACATAAATTGTCAATAGGCTATGCTGGCGACACAAATAAAATCTCCTTTGGAAACCAATGGCTTACGACTTACAGTATCAAGCGGACTTAAACTGCCATATCGTGGCGAAAAGTTGTAATAACATTCATGCAGTTCCATGAGTCAAGGAAAGCCGAATGAAGTAGCCACTTCTAAATGGGACCCACTACACAGTAGCTTAAGGTGTGTTGCTAAAGCAGCCATAATGAAATGAAGGTGTCATTGTTTGGATACTTCACACACACGTGCTTTTAATTTCACAGACTACAACTACCAAGCTGGAATCAAAGCACATCGATTCCCCTCTCACACCCTGCATTCTTAAAACAAAATAAACAGGCGTCTCAGTCTCACGCATGTATAGGCAAAACTGTATCAGACCGGTGTAACGTTGGTAAATCTTCCATTGCACAGAATGATTTTGTAGCACGTGCAACAAATGACAGTCGAAAGATACAAACAGTGCTGCTATCAATTTGCTTGGTATAACCGCATTTATACTTTTCTACAAATGCAATCAATCAAATGGGCCTCCATCACTCAACCAACGCTAACGGTAACATTACCTAGGTCCTTATTGATATTACAAGATTAACGCATTGCCTGCAGTAAAACCAAGCATGTCCGATAAACTTCCTCAGATTTATTTCGGCTTCAAGAAGAAATGGGAATTACACTTCACGTGAACATCGTCCTATCCTTATTAGATGAGTGATTATGAGCCAGGTTGATGTGGGCCCTTGAGACCAACATACCATAAAAGATTCACAGAGAACTGTCTCTGCCCTACCCTCCTTTCGGGGGGTCCGCTTAAAAAGCACGTGTGTGTGAAGTATCCAAACAATGACACCTTCATTTCATTATGGCTGCTTTAGCAAAACACCTTAAGCTACTGTGTTCATTCGCGCTTTCCTTGACTCATGGAGCTGCGTGAATGTTATTACAACTTTTCGCCACGATATGACAGTTTAAGTCCGCTTGATACTGTAAGGCGTAAGCCATTGGTTTCCAAAGGAGATTTTATTTGTGTCGCCAGCATAGCCTAAATAGGCCTACCTTATAATCCTACCTGTAGCTTAGGGAAGCTAACAACTTTCTATTAGGATCTAGTTTGTTAGTTACCGTTTTGTCATAACTCCCTGATGCATTTTTGCATTTAGAATAGCCAGAGCGTGTATATCTCAATCGGAAAATTAAACAATATCGGGTGCCTATGGACTAGGCTGGGTGAACCCAGCCTGATCTGCCTTCGCTATTTATTTTTGATTTCTTAAAAGATTGAGCTTGGTCTGATGAAAGCCAGACTAGCCATGGACCTCAGTTAAACAATGCAAGGGAACATGAATCAGCCTATATTTGCACTAACAATAACGGACAAAAGCTCTTCAACTTTGGCCCGTTAAAATGTGTATGAACAGTCTAGCGGCGCATTTCATCAAGGCCCATTTGGACATGTCAGTTATTTGCACCACTGGTTAGATGTAAAACAGCATTTCGTTTCAGACTAGGCTACTGTTACTTAATTTGTGCATTAACAATAACGTTTCAGACTACTGTTACTTAATTTGTGCATTGACAATAAAGTATTACATGAACTAAAGATGACTAAAATCTTATGTAGAAGAAGAAATATTCACAAAAATCCATCCATCCAAAATGACCTTTGTTTTTGATAGCTGTTGAAAACGGCATGGAACTGACAGAGATGTTTTTTGTTTATAAATACATAAAAATAAATAAATAAATAACATTATGCTGATACCTTTTGCTTTTCCCAAATACAATGTAGCCTACAGGTGTAAGTGACCTTTCATCAATCCAGTTGCAATGGATGAACTGTGATGAACTGCCCTACTTGTGATTGTTTAGAGATTTTTAAAGGTTTTATAACAATTCTACATCTTCTTTGGCTATTCTACAATCTATTCACCTTTTCAGCACCAGTAGGGTACTTTCTGTGCAGCCGCACACACACTCAGGCATGCCAAACAAGCATACACAAAAGTTTCAAGAGTGGGGATGGAGTAAAATATGGAGACAAATTGAAGTGTGATTTATTTTCGCGGAACGGATGTACAGGACTGAGCGGCGGTCATATTTTGTACCGCTATGCGGTACATCTAGTTTAAATAACACTTGCCTGATAGCTTCTACTCTCTGCTGCTACCGCTACGTCGACATCACTTCCGTGATTTGTGAAAAGCTCGTAAAAGTCCTTTGCATAACTCACAAGTGTAAGAGAAAAGCTAGTGAATTCAACACTCCATAGTCATATATTGATAACTGGATGATATTTTAAATTGTATTTTCAGGTCAATAAGTGTTGACCTGAAAATACAAGCATTTATAAAACTTATGCATCGCTTTCTGCCAGGACTTTTACAGGCTTTTACCAAATCACGAAGTGACGTCAACGTAGCGTTGCAGTAGGTGTTGTTTATGAGTACAGACCCTTTTTGTACTACTGTAGAAGTTTGGTAATAATCCGGACATTATTAGTGGGGTAATTTACGAGATACACTTCTGGTGAAATTCACTCCGAACCATTGTTTTAGACTCTCTGCTCTCCAAAATCCCTCTAACGTCTATGATTTCTTTTAACTAAAAAGCTAGTTAACCAAAGATTAAAACTTTGGGTGACATTTTACCAACACAGACTAGGAAGCTTTGTCTGTAAAGGGTTTATGCGTGGTCAAACAGACCGATGGTGACTTGTTCTGCTTTAACATGCGTATAGACAGCCTTAACAAAACATTACAAGCACCGAAACATGAACAAGGAAATGTCCATGGGTACTAAAATAATATAAGAAGCCATATTCATTCATACCCATTTTCCACTAGACGTACCACTGCTACTCTCGCTGCTGTAATGCTTTACTGTTTTTTTTATATTCATTTACACTTACCAGGTATTCCTTAATGAGTTTCTCAGAGCCTTCATTTAAGTACACAAGTGCTTTCAGGTTGCAAGCTCTCAACAAGCCAATGGTATAATTCTGCAAAATAGGGAAATGAACACTACTTTACTTACATTTACAAATTAAGCATCTTAATGTTTACCATGTCTTACCATGCAACCCCCTTTGTTAAATGTTAAAAGAGATTTTTAGAACGCACTGATCTTCAATGTAAATCTATTCATGGGGTTGAAACAGGCAGTGCACCCCAAATGTGTCAATGTTAACTTTCAAATTCATGTCATGTCGGCAAGGTAAGACCTTTCAAAAAAAGTTAGCAGGTGCATGGCAAGGTCCGGTAGCTCATGGCCTAATATTGGATCACAGGTTTTCAAAGTGGGAGGCACAAAACAACTTCTCACTAACCTGGTCAATGGCAGCCATGATCTCCTCCCTTCCCTACTACACACAGCAGACAACCTTGTGCAGATGATGTCGAAGTTCTGACATTCTGACAACGTTATGAGGGGAGAGGAGATAGAAAGAACAACTAACAATACAACCCAGCATTTGGAAATACAGAAAGAATTACAATTAGCATATGGTATGGGTGTCTGCGACCAAAGTAACCATGAGCTAACCTGTAATACTTCAATAAATGAGACCTTGATGACACTCCGGTCTTGCGCTCCACATTTGCACTGCCACATAAAGGCCTGTGGGGAGATGAGAAAGTATATCAAACTCAACAAATTTACACTAAAATGTGTAAAACTATAATAATATTGGATCACAGAATCAATTCAGAATTTTAATAGAATTGAACTAGGAAGAAAACCTTTAATTAGATTGGCTTGTTTGTGATTTAATTAATTACTTGTTTGTGATTAACAAATCATTCAAACATTGAAGAGTAGGCAGCCTCTAGCATGTAAAATTTAAAATGATTTACCTCCTGAATATAGTGGTTGACAACAAATGTGTGTGCTTAAAATCGGCAAGTTTCCATGCAAGAAACTGCCATTTGCTTTGCTCTTTTAACTGATATATAAGCCGGATGAGAGCCAAGTAGCCTATGATGGCAATACAAAAATAACTAGACTGCATTTCCGGCGGGAACTGCGAAAGTGTGCTTGCCCTGGTCCGGTCACCAACGTGAGCAGACAGTGACATACGCTATGTTGAACCTGGCTTGATCCAAGCATTCTAACAGTGCCTTTCAGTGTTGGAGCAGTGGCAATACCTCAAAAGCGGGGTGAATGCGGTTCGTTGGATTTTACCTGTGGCCTGCCTTCGAATTTAGCTTCTATGACTAAAATCAGATCAATAAAATAAAACAATAGCAGTGATTGGCTGCAAAAATAAATAATGTCACGCGTCTTGCACCTCTCAAACTGGGCTATCATTGAAATTATGAAATATGACTAAGGCATTAAAATGCTGGATACTTTTTCACTGATTTATTTTAAAAATATGAGCTATGAGTGTGAATGTTATATATCCATCCCCTAATTCAGTTTTACTGGTTTATTTGACAAATAATCTATATGGATTTGCTCTATAAAGACCTTATGTCTGTTTGGGATTGTTTTGAGAGCCTATTGATGTATCTCAGAATAAAGGAATGTCCACAACATTAGTGATGTTTTTTTTTTGTGTGTGTGTGAATGTATTTTACTTAACTCATTGAATATAGCTGGATACTCATGAACGCATGTCTCTAATAGCCACAATAGGAGTAATTTTAGCAACACTGTATTTTGTGTGGCCCATAACGACCCAGTGGATCATGAAAATGTGCCAAAATTCACATTCCTTGCTTATTGTTGGTACATTAATCCCAGATTGCCACTTATCTGAGATGTAAGAGTTCAGTATAGGTTTAAGGTCTGGGGCAGGGATTTGACATTCTGTGACTTCTTCATTGAGGGATTGCTTAGCAGCACTGTCCGGTTTCTCATTTCCCCTCAGACCAACATGGCCTGGGACCCAGCAAAAACTACACTCAAGTTCTGGTTCTTTAGATCGTTCCTAGATTGATCAAGCTCAGCTTTGGTTGTACTTTTTATGACATTAAAGCCTACTGGAAAGATTTTTAATTGCAATTTAATTGAATGCAATTTACTTTTACGATTAAATAAAATTAATTTATCCCTCTCACCCATAGTTTTCTATTTATTTACAAATGTACATAGGCCTACTGTAATTACATTTATACATAGTTATTCTACTGATCTTTATACTATTCATCCTGCACATAGACTTATTCTTACTACTCTTATAATGTTGTTTCTGCACTGCAATGACACTGTTTCCACACTGCACATAGCTGTATGTTACATATCTGTTATATATTTGTCATATTGAATATCCATATTTATTCTGTTTTATTATATTCTGTTAATACACTGCATATATCTATATTATTATTTCTACTATTATAATGTTACTGCTACATCTACATACATTATTCTACTTATTGTATGAGATAACTGCTTATACACTGCACATATTTATATTTAATTCATATTACTCTAAACCACCTTCTGTAAATCAACTGTATACTGTCTACATTGCACTATATTTCTTGACCTGTCTCTGTATATTTCATCACCTTTCTATACTTTGCATCACATTGCATGCATACTGTAGCTACATGAATCACAGCTAAGATCCTTGGTTGCTATGAAGACCAGTCGTTCTAAATGGATGGTTGCTATGGCCAAAGGCCAGTTATCTCTGCCGTTGTCAAGCGGGCATATCCTAACTTTATCTTATTTTAAACATTTCTATTTTACTTAGCCTACTTCCATACAGTGACTCCCATTAAGAAGTGGCCACTTCATTCGCGCTTACCGTGATTCACGCAGCAACATTATTAAATTAATCTGTCACCATATGCCTATGCCAACGTTTGCAAAGAGGAGAATCTTTTAATTTGATTCACAATGAAACGTTACATTTAATGTACATGTAAACAATGAGTAGGCTAGTTTTGGTTGTTGTTGGTGGTGTTACTGCATCCCTTAGTTATGCCTACAATGCAAAATTGTTCCCTCGTGATGGATGCATTTCAAAACATCGCGACGTGAAATGCCACCACAAAACCTTGTTTGTGAATCGGTCTTATTAGGAGTCCTCGCTTAAGCTGTCACAGACTCAGGCGCTACTTTTAGGGCTAAAATGCTTCCTGAATTACTCTTAGTAAAAAAAAATAGGAGTCCTAAAGTTAAGAGTGACGAAGTTACGAGTACAAGCATCTCATATCAAATGACCATGGCATTACACTAAGCAACATAAATCTCATAACATTACAGCAACATCTCCTCCCTATGACCTAGCTAGCTAGCTTCTAGCCACACAAGAAATTAATGAAGGGGCACATTTATGCAGAGGTGGAAAAAGTATGAAAATATTGTACTCAAGTAAAAGTACCAATACTTTGATTAAATATTACTCAAGTACAAGTTAAAATACTGATCTGAAACTGTACTAAAGTAAAAGTAAAAAGTAGTTCATTTAAAATGTACTTTAAGTAAAAGTTACTTAGTTACTTTTTTTTTTTGTACCAGAAACCAGACTTTCTAATGAGGAGACACAGCACTAAAAAAATCCCCCATAGTAATGCATGGGGTTAGTTTGTAACGCCAATATGGCAGTTGTCTACACATATCACAACCCTTCCACGGCAAAACGTCGACATGTGAATACATTGAGCCAATCATGTGGTGTGTTGTAAAATACATTGAGCCAATCATGTGGTGTGCTGTGAAGACATCGCGGCCAATCATCTGTTGTGATCTTGCAGCTGGAGCAAGATTGGTGTCGTCAAGCCTTACGAACCGCATTTCTGCTGAAATAGATGCGATAAGTGCCCAAAAGCGTTGCAATATGGCCTGCCGAGTGGAGGGACTTGCCTAAAAGGACTTTGGTCCTAGCTGGAGTTGCTGCAGCCAGCAGCTAAGGCAGCAATGTTCATGCTCCCAGTGTGTAGGCGCCAGTAGCTGCAGCAACTTCGAGCTATAGGTAAAACCGATTGTTTCAGTTTTGTTCATACCGACAGTACTCAGTGACGTTGAGAAATGGAGATCTATGTGAAAAAATGTGAAAGAGTTCTCCTTTAAGTTTGAGCAGTAGTTGATTTTCAAAGTGCACTCATCCTTGATCGTTTTGCAGTAAACAGTAATCCAGCATGTGAAATGCCCCTCACAGGCAGCTGAGGCAGGCAGGCCAATGTTGAGTTGCAGACAGTTTTTAGATTTGGAAACGAGCAGAAGGTTCAGCACACATTAAAGGGCGACTTGGGGAAAGTGGGAAATATAGGGCCCCAATGGAGGAGAGGGCCCTTGAAAAGTGGAATACGGGGGGCACAACATTTTCACCAGGCATTAGTAATAACTCAGGTAATCCACAGGTAATTCAATTCAATTAAATTAAACAGTTCTGGAAGTAACTAAAGATCAGGATTCACAAGAGGGACCCCTGGAATCTGTTTAGAACAATGGGCCAAAATCACACCTGATACTGTGACTAATAAGATTTGTCATACAGGAAATGTCTTGAAGCTGTCATTACAAACAAAGGCTTTTCCACAAAGTATTGAAGAAATTTCAGTAGGCACGTTCAATACTTTTTTCCTGTGTCATTCCACTTTATTACACATAACTGTTATGTTTGGATTTTTTATGTGTGTTAATATAATGTGTGGTGAAAAAGTTGAATAGACTCACTAACCCTAACCCTAGGAAGTTCAGGCTAATTACTGAAAAAAAAATTAAGTGTTCAATACTTATTTCCACCATATATTTATTTTACCTGAATATTTTAACTTCCAAATTAAATGTAAAAATGACAGGACTGACTGGATTTTGTATACAAAACATAGTGAAAACTGTCTAAGGTCACTCTCACTCTCCCTTGCTAAAGAGCTAAATGGTTTAGTCCGCCTGCACGATAGTCTATCTTTTGTTTATTTAGTTGAGCATCGCTAGTAGTGGACCGCTAATTGTTGTGCTGCTGGTGCAATGTCTTTCTCCAAGAAAGCCAAGTCAGGTTACCAAAAACAAAGGCCGAAACAGGAAAAATAGACATCAAAATAAGGGGAAACAACTAATAAACTTCTTTCCAAAGAAAGGTGAGCACAAACGTCAAAACACGAAATCCCATGGTGTTTGCTTGAATAGGCTATCTCCGTAATCATTAGTGCTAAAACGAACTGAGACAACCCATTGAAATAGCGGAAAATACTGTACACTTTCATAGGTTAGGCTACACATGTAATCTGAGGCATCTCGTGATCCAGCTCCATCTCCATCACTTTCAGAAAGACTGCATGGCGCCAGCTTGATTCATGTGCTGTTGTAGGCTACATGCTGACCATTATCACTAGGCTTGTGGTTTAGGTGATTTATTTTCTCTCCCTTTCTGTTTTCGTTCGTTTTTACTCAAGTAACGGATGGGATTTTTGATGTAGCGAAGTACAATACTTCACTCAAAATGTAATCAAGTAAAATTTAAAATACCAATTTTATAAACTACTTAAAAATACAAAATACACAGAAAAACTACTCAATACAGTAACGTGAGTAAATGTATTTCGTTACTTTCCACCTCTGCATTTATGTGGACCACTACAACATGACTCATTATGTCTGTAACGTTAACTGTATAAAACACTTACTTTCATAAAGGAAGCACACCATCCAGCACATACACATGGAAACTGATATTTTAGGTACTTGGCCACGAACTCAAAATGTGTCTCTCTGAAGCTCTGTTCTAGAATCTTTGCTCTGAAGTCCATCCCCGTTGCTAAGCAACATCAAATAAACGAAATGACAGTCTTCCAGTATTAAATGTGTACGTGTGATTACGAATGGATGTGTGTGGTTTGCAATTAGAATAAACAAGAAATAACATTTCCAATAATTTCCCATGATAAATTATGTAATATTTGCACCTTCCTTACTTGTGAAGCTCACACCGTATTTCAAGTACACTAGTGAAATGTAATACAAGGTTGCCACCTAGCGTTCACATGTAGTCTATTTAACATTAACGTGACATTGCCTGCTTATTCTTTCGTCAACCACATGCTTTTAGGAAAACAATCTTTTTATCATAGTTCCCTCTTCAATGAGCGATTACAAGCTCGTTTTTGTAACAGAGATAGCTGTTTATTGTCCCTAGGTTTACAGAAACACCTATTCATATTAATACGTAGCCTATGGAGTGCTGCCGACCACTGTTCATTACGGCCCAGAATGCCTTGCATGTCTTTACAACAAAACAACCCAGTAAAACCTAATTTCCCATAAACATATGAATTTGCATACTTGTAACATTTTTAATAATACTCTCCCATCCTGCCGATTTCGTTTGGCTGTGACGGGCAAATGCTTTCGAAAATCAAAAATCCTTCCGCTAACATTTGTGAGGCTTGGTCCAAGGATAATGTACGTCAAGTTTAAGGGCGTTCGACCAAATTTGTGACCTGTGAAAATTTAGTTTCGCTTTCTGTTCAATCAATATGGCGGACGAACGGCACGCCCACCTGACGCCATCTTAGCGACCAACTTACACCGGTACTGACCGGACGTTTTAAAGTTGGAACGGTGTCTCTGTCTCAAAGGGCCTAGGCGCTAGGGCTGACAAAAAATTAGGGAGACGGGACAAATAATAATAAAACTTAAGAAGAACAATAAGTGTGCTGCTTTGCAAGCACACTTAATGACAAGTCTGATGTTCCTGCAACTGCTGTCCTTCAAAGATTGCAGCTACACGTGGCTAATGTTACAGAGAGACTAGGCAAGATGGCAGAGTTTGCTACACGAACATTAAAATGATTCAAATGTTTCTTGACGGACTTTAGAGTCTGCATCAACCCTAGCTAATTGTTCATGACACAGAAGGATAATTTGGTCAAACAGAGTGGGGTGCACCTACATTTAAACATTACATTTTTCAGATACTTATCCAACTATTAGTATTCACATAAACCCAGGCAGGGTTTGTATGGGGCTAACGTTAGCTTCTAGCTTATCTTAGCAGTTAAATACATGAAGTCATCCTGACCTTGGCACTTCTATGAACATTCAATTGTGATTTATATGAAATAACCCCATCAAGGCACCACCCCTGTCTATCTTCAGTAGGGAGTAAAACTAACCCGGGAAACATGATAGAATTCTAGCCTGAGATGACTTAACGTTAGCTCGCCAGCCACCATGACAGATTTAGTAGCTAACATTAGCTGCTCGAGTTTAGTAACACATTTACACTTACACATAAGATCTACTAAAATGATTATTCAAGTTGTTGTTACGACAAACTCGCTAAACTCAAAACAAAAACACTATGAACAGCCACAAATACATACCTTGCAATTACAGGATCCAAAAATGTTCCGTGAGCAAGCGAAGAAAAAATGGCGGACCTTCACTTTCTCAACCGTCTCTGGCGGAGTCCTCACCATGATCCTCATAAATTGTGAAATAATGCTACGGCAACCATAGAGGGACAAATTTCCTAATCTAATGCGTTTTGTTCAAGAAAGTTGTGTAGATTCAATGCAAACATGTTAAAAGAACCGTATGTAGGATTTTGGCCAAAACTGGTACTACAATCACTTTCAAAATACTGTAGAGCGGTGTACACCGCATATGTGGTAACTAGAGCAGAGCTGGCAACCCAGATGCCGAAACACTACTGACTTTGTGATTACTAGATAGGTGGAGGGTGGCGGATCAGGCTAAAACACAAATATGTAAACATCAACATCAGTTGAGGGCTGCAACTTCACTTTTTTAAATGACGATATCCTGGCCAGACTACTGTTGTCAGTGATATAAGTATTTGAAATTAGCATGATTTCCTAATGTCATAAAATCAGGGCCATTTTATGATTAATTGAATTACATTTCTTACATACGGTTCCTTTAAGTTAATCAGCAAAAACGCATTATTGATTTGAAATAACACAAACAACTCAATTTCACCTTAGAAACCTAATTTTGCTTTGTAAATCCTACGAAAGAGGATTTATTAAGATGAACAATAGTGAGATTTCATTTTTTTGAGTGTATGCAATCCTGTGTCATTTTAATGTAGCCCACGAAAATGTATGGTCACCGGTCAAGGATTGTAACAGCAGCACGCACGCTACTGCAAAATACACTTTTGTAGAACAAAACCAATCGCCTGAAACCACAGTTTTCAGCGCAGGCAAACCGCTGGATGGCTAAGCAGATTCACACCAATCGCGGTTGTGGATGCTGAAAAAATTAAACAAGCAATTGTGCATTATTTGCTTTGGGTAATATCACAGAAAAAGGCACACTCCCACCCTGTTCCACATTGACTAATAAATCATTCTAATTACTTACCGCAACCAGCGATAAAAGCTTTTTCTATGATTAATTTAGGCCTATTTTGATGAATTGCAAACAAGTCTCTCTTTAGCGCCCCTAGAGGAGATTTCCCCCCTCAAAACGTGGACTGGTTCACGTATGGGCAGGTCTGCAAAAACGTTGACAGAGTAACTTCCGTGCAATGAGACCAGGTTGATTCAAATACACATACACGCCATAACCTGACCCTAGCCAGATGAATGTCGTTCCGCTTAGCTCCGCCTAGCTTCACTCACATCCATCTGGGACCTCTTCCATTGAGAGTGATTTCTCCAACCAACTTTATGGTTTAGCCAATCAGGACGCAGGGCGGGAGTTTCATAGATGTGACATAGCGTAGAAGCGACTGTGAGTCTGTTATTAGCGTCACGGGTTGGCTTCGATGTGAGTGGTTGAAGTAGCACGTCAATAGATGACGGACAAGTGGCTTATTCAATCATATGCAAGCATTTTTTGATTAGGCCCAGCCTTCTGAAGCAACACTTCAATGGATCGGTTCCAGATGGATGAGTGGAGCTAGGCGGAGCGAAATTCATCTGGCTATTGCCAGGTTATACACGCCAGGCACCGGCTAGAAAAAGGTAGCGATGAAGTTTCTCAGACATTCATCATGACAGAGCCAGCGAAAAAGAAGCAAAAACTGAGAAAACAGTAAGGAAATTGCCAATACTAGTTTACCTTTAAACTTTCGTTTACAAAGACGTGAAACTCACCGAGTGGTCAGGGGTGTTCACTGATATGCTCAGGTGCGATAATGCACCTTTGCGTACACTTGCCAATACAAGCAAACCAGTGGCATTTCATTGAATACACAGAAGAAGCAGAAGATCGCTGTCTTGAAGTATTTTGCAGTTAAAAATGGGGCGATTTTGTGCAGTTCCGTATTGTGGGAAAATTCGTGGCAAAAAAAGTTGTCACAGACTTCCCTTTAACGATCCAGAAAGGGTAAAGTTGTGGCTGGAATTTCTGGGGTTGGATGTGAGTACACCTGTTGAGGATCTGCAGAAAGCTGATCACCTCTGCGGTCTGCATTTTACTAATGAGGACTTCGATGGACATTTTGTAACGTTACGTTTGTAACAGGCGGAAAATGAACTTATTTGTTATGTCCATAACCTGTCATGTTTACATCATATTACCACTCGGTGAGTTTCACGTCTTTGTAAACGAAAGTTTAATGCGTTTTAGAAAGATTGTTCCAGTGCACCTATGCAGCCTTTGTGGAGGTGGGGGGGTGCTACCACAGAAACCAAAAATTCTCAGGACAGCAGCATGTGTCCAAATTTCAATCTTAAACCTTCTATTTAATCATAAACTATCTGAAAACAGGGCTTTAAGTGTAAAATACCGAACTTGTCCTTTAAGAGTTGTTTTAGGACATGTTTGAGCATGCCTGTAGGCAGCCACTCTGACTAGTCAAAAGAGTCAGAAAAGTCGAGACAGAACCAATCGTCAAAATTTCGGTGTCCACCACTCTAGTTAATCCAAAACAAACCAGAAAAGGGACGCAAAGTGCTAAATACCGGAATTTTCCTTTAATGGGACATAAAATATATGTTTACAGTAAGTAAGAATGGTACATCTTTAAACTGCTCATATTAGTGTTGTTTTTAATATATCTACAGTAATGTGGCTTGCATGTTCTTCATCTAAGTGAAGAACCTTTTGACTACAGGATTTCATAGTAGCTGAGGGGTGATATATGATGGGGGTAATGAAACTATAATGATCCGATGAACCTGCCTGAAATCATATACACTCATGTGGCTCTGCAGATTGAATATCTCAAGGCTTCCCTTGGCTGCATAAGAGATGAGATGTCTTTTAAAATGGTGAAAAACCTTCAGACCTTCAGTAACATCAAATCAAAGCTCAAAGTCAAAGGCTTTGTGTGTGTGTGTGTGTGTGTGTGACTTTTGTGCATAACCTATGAGAGTGCCAAACTATATCATTTGAGGAGAGCCTCATGGGTTTTTGAAAAAATGTAAAAGAGCAGCTGAAAAAACAGAATGATTCCTGAGTGCATGCATATGTAATTGAAGTACAAGGTGTAGTTCATTATGTATGGTTTTGTATCGACATATGTGAAATGGTAGAAACATCTAAATTATTGTCTCTCATAGGGCCCAAATTTGCTAGCAGCGCCCCTGATGAGGACACTTGGGCTCGCACATGTTTGGAATGCTACACTGGAACCACAGCCCCCCCCCCCCCCCTATCTTTCTTTTTTATCTTTAATAAAAATGGCTATTGTAATTCATTATGTTGAAGTTTTGCCAACGCGACACTGCATGGAGATCAGCTGCTATTTTCCTCCAGTAAACTAAAGACAAATTACCACCACAGCATTTTGCCTCAGTGAGATGTTTACTTGTGGATATGATTCGATTTTAGTGCTGCGCTATTTGTTTCTGCTGATTATAACTTAGCTCACAGTAGCAAAAGGTTTCATTCTCCCAGATTTGGTGAGATTTATTCACACACACACACACACACAGAGAGAGAGAGAGAGAGAGAGAGAGAGCGGGCAGACAGAGAGAGAAATTGATAATGTGTATCTATGGTGCATGCCCACTGCGGATAAAACAAACAGCCTGACCTGCTCTCAAGGCTGCATTGTTTGGCCGCTGGAGGGTTCCCTGAGATCTGACATTACCGAATGAAGTTGTTCTTTCAGTGGGTGTCAGTCTCCCCGCTGGTGTCCGACCGTGCGCAGCACGTCACTTCTGGTGAGCGCTGGCCGTTTGATGCCTGCGAAGCGAGCGCGTGAGCAGGGGGAGTGCACGCAGCTACCTATTCAGCTCACAGCTTACAGTGGGAGCATAGTGGCGGGGCCTTTGAAGTCTGTTTACTGCACAGGATCCATGCTGGGAGCAGGAGAATGGCAATCTGCGACTCCAGTGACACCTGGCATGTAAACATCTATAATAATTCTATCTTCAAATGTCATGTGGATTTGCCCTTTCTTCTCTTTTGAGGCAGATGCATTTTCTGTTGTTTTTTTTTAAGCCACCTCTGTGTGTGAACTGCCAATGCACCAGTGCTTTGCTCAGTGAAATTCGTATTTCCACATTCTTATTTTGCTTGTAAATGTATGCAGCAGACATTGTCCTTATCGGCTGTGTTTTCTTTACTCCATGAGAGAGGATCTGCACACAGCTGTTATGTGCCCCTGAGAGAGGCTTCCTAGAGGAATCTGAATTAGATTCATTGTCCAAGTCAACACACTCAAGGAATTCACAATATATAGATTATATCAAAGAAAAACAATATACATAAAGTGTATGTGTGTGCAAATAACTATATGTGTATCATGAGTCAGAATAAGAAATGTAATTGTATTATTGTATTATATGAATATTTTTACGGTAAGGGTACATGAATTATCATGAATTCATGCATGAATCAACTAAAGCATTAGGTACGGTGGGTCCATCATTATGATTTATGATTTCTTAAGCATGATCATCATGATTACATGAATGTCAGGTTAATTCATGAATTCATCATGTTTGTGGCCTTTCAAAGTGTGAACAATGGCATGTATTTAGAGAACTGCACAAGTTGTGTTGAAATCAGAATTTGAGTAGTGATGACATTTAATTTGAGTAGTGATGACTACAAGAAATCATGATCATTCTTAATAAATCATAACAATGTGCCCACCATACTTAATGCTTTAGTTGATGTGTTGTTCATGTATGACAGACTATGAACTCATGTAAATTCCTGAAGATTCATGATATATTAAGGAATGAAGTAATACATAAATCATGAATTAATTCATGCATGAATTCATGATAATTCATGTACCCTTATCGTAAAGTGTTGCCGAGTATTTGTACCAAACTGTATTTAGAAGGAGAGTTTGATAACTGCTGAAGAAACAACTATGATACAGTAGATGGCTCAAGTCTGATGAAACTGCTCCTGTGTGGTTGTGGATCCTCTGATATGAATTCAGCCCTGATCATACCAGATCAAGGTTAGATCCCAATCCAAAGTCAGTTTCTATCAGGCTCGTCATCATCAAGGCAGCATGATTCATTTTGTCACTGCATGTTTATCTGTGTGCGTTTCGTTCCCCCTGAACTATACAGAGGAAACAGCAAGAGCCACAGAAACAACAATAATAATAATAACAACAGAACCATTCCACAACATCAGCAGCAGTGACTGAAGCAAGCTAAAGTGAGTCACATCCCAGAGCACTTAAGAAGTGATGACTGCGGAAACAAAGCTCTGCTTCAAGCGTCCCACTCCCCACCCCACTGGAGACCCTCGCAGAATCAGGCCGCTTCTGCCTTCAAACGCTTCCGTCTCATGAAACCGCTTCTGACGATTTTAACGTGATTTGTGGTCGGCAAGCCGGGGCCTCATTAGCATATTATTAAGCTAGCATTGCGCTTGTTGTGACAGATAGCTTTCATAAGTCACCAGTAAAAAGCTTCCCCTGGACAGTTTGTGGTTTTACAGTCACCAAGCCTCCATCTGTTCTTTTTGGACCCAGTTTTATGTTGCACCATCACTCACCTCCTCGGAGCCATAAAGGCTTTCTTCATCTGGCACGACTTTTACACCATTTTAGAATAGCAAAGGATCCCTGCTAAACTGGCCTGCAGCAGGGGCCCAGGCAAGACAGAGCGTGGTGTGCACACTGTGCCGTTAATCACTACCTGGGTAAGAAGCTCAAGCCAGCATACCTACCACTCATGGTCTCAGTTACTGCAGCCTTTAGATTTTCATTGCAATTATTAATCACAATAATAGGGCTTGTTTCAAGAGATGAAAATACAGAAGGCTCTCAAGCTGCCTGGCCACTGCTATTGTAACAAGATTGTTACAGAAATGTCGCTATAGGCTAGGTGTGACAACTGTGGTTGCACAGAGTGAAACCAAGTGTGTGTGTGTGTGTGTGTGTGTGTGTGTGATGGTGGCATATTGGCAACATTCTGTTTACCGATAGACAGACAGAAAGACATACATATTAATCCTGAAGGAGATTTTGCATCTTTAAATAAATGACCTGTTGTAATAGTGTTCATGACAACCATATCTAACAGGAGATAAATAATATAACCGCAAGCGGTTATAGCGCAAGCAAAACGAACATGAGGTAGCATAGCTTTTTAGTTTTACATATGCTTTGATTGTTTGGGCCCAATTGTTCAAAAAGAAACGTGATCGGATTTTGTTATCGGTTTCAGTTACCGGTTTCGGCTATCAGATTGGATCAAATCTTGAAAATGGCTTGTTCAAAGGGAAACAAGGATCCTGAAATTGGATTAGATCACATTATCTATTCTTGGTTTTGATCTGGATAAAACCTTCACTTTGTGTTGTTCAAAACTTTTTATGTTGGATTGGAATAAATTTGATGCATAAAATTAGGATTACCCTGTGCTGTAACGTTATAGTGTGCTAACCAGGGTGCGATTTGTGTAAAAACCAGAGGAGGGGGGGTTTGAATAAGTTTGTAACCCCAAAAAAAAAAAAAAAAAATGAGCTTAACGATTCATAACCTAGTAATGTCATGGCTAATAATAGCCTATATTAATTTTGCCACCTTTGTAACATTTTAGTTTTAGTTTACCGTGGTGTATGACTTTAAACAGCAAGTGTGTTTGGTATGATGATCAGCTCCTCTAATGCAGGGTAGGACTACATTTTGACAAGCATACAAATTCACCTTGTTCTTGCCCCATCTGAAATTACTCCTCTACTTTTGCTGCCTCCATCCTTTCTATAGTTGTTGTGCAAAAAAACGTTGTATATGATGGCACTGAAGTCTTAAGTTAGTGAATTGGCTAACAGTGTTAGTTGCGTAGGCTACGTGCATTCTCTCTCCTGCTGATTTGCGTTCAGTAGCCAAGTGCGTAATATTGCAAAAGTTGAAAAAATAAATGTGTTTATTGTAGCCTACAGAAAATAAATAGCCTACTATCATACTGTCAGTTAATTGGCTACAGTGCAGTGAAGAGTTTGGAGAGTAAAGTTATAGGGCAACTTGAAGTTTTATGAAAATAATTTACGAACCAGAACATAAAGACCATGAAGCTTTTATTTCTTGCAGCTGTTAAAACACCCGCTAGATAGTTTAAATACCCACCAACATTCGTTTTTGCAGTACAGATTATTTCTGAAAGTTATTTGTCTACTAGGCCTAGCCTAGGCTACTGGCTAATTTATCAAACGAGTGCTTTCTCGTTCGTCCTCCACAAACTACAGGTGTTTCGATAGAGAGCCATTGAATAAGCGATGCCAAGCAATTTCTGTAACACTTTTTGTGACATTCAGCAAATATCTCCTCATTTAATGTAGGTCCCTTCGGACAATAGGCCTATACGTTCAACTCTACGTGCAGTTGTCCTCCATCTCAGTTGCATCAGTTTTCTAATTGGTTCTAAAATATGACTATATGCTTCACTGAATCCTTCTCGTATTCTTTCATTTGTCCAGCTAACTTTTCCATTGAAACTAGCCATTTATGATGGATTACACACTCGACATTCTGAAATGTCCTGCACGATCAAGGCCAAATTAAGTTAGCAATTATTAGGTGTGATTGATATGATAGCAGTAGCTCCATTTATTGTTACATATTTATTGGACCTGTAATAAAATATATATATTTTTACTAATTGGCTTCCTTCCCCAGCTTATTATCCCACTAAAGGTCAATAAAATACTGAACATGAGAATCTGATCTCTGCTCTCTTCTGTGTTACTAACGAACTTGTTAAACTAGCTTAGAACTGTCAGGTGGGATTTCCTCCCCTCCTTTTGTCCCTCTGGGTGGCGTAGTCGGGTCATTGTAATTTCGGGGCTGGTGTTGGCCCCGGTCACACATACATTTGACAATAAAATGAAGGGCTTTCCTGAAAGAGTACACCTCTGACGGAGGAAACACACTGACGAAGGCCATCAGGCCGAAACGTTTGTCAATTAACCCCTGTGCTAAAATGGATTAAAAGAAAGAAAAAGATTTTGGAGTGCGACCATTTGCTATTTTTTATGAGTTCCCTGGATTACGCACCCACAAAGAAACAAGAGAAGAATCGGGAGAGCGCGGTGTTGGCCAAGTGAAAGAGTACACCTGAAATCTTTTTGAAATTCTGGGGCAATTAGACATTTGTAGAGAAGAACACTGATGGATGAAATATAAATATGATAGACTTAATGATGAAGGAAAAATAGTAAACAAAGAAGTTCCCCTAAATGTCAGAGTAGGGGTGTACTACGAATCTCGATTAGTGGGTTAGCGAGGTATGTTGCGCTCAAAGCCAGGCTATGTTGTGACACGAAAGTGGATCTGTTTTAGTGTCTCTGTATCACCATGGTATCTTATGCTGTCAACCAAACCTGGTCGGGAGGAGGTTATGTGCTAAGTTATAGCTCAAATCGTGCAATCTACCGCACACTGACCAATTAATTGTCTTAAAAACGAAGTTATCTCACGTGTAGGATTCTGTCATATATCTTACAGGTGGAGCTCCGCCTCTACTAACATTTTGGAGCTCGAATGCGCTTTAATAGTGCTGTGCGTGCAAATATCCCACTATGGACGTGCATACCATACAACAACTGATGACTATTGATTTATTAATGTTAAAGGTTAGACACAAAAAAATGACCGCAGTGTAGATTAAGCTATCGCTCATGAATGCGGAAGTAATGGTTTTTAAATAGAGGCGGTCTTGTGCGTCTCCACGTTACACGATTGGCCAAAGTCATCCCAACACCGAGAACGCGCACAGATCTGAGCTGAAAGCCTAGTTTGACAAATATATCACATAACAGTATGACTTTTACAGAATTTTGGCCAAAAATGAATGGTACAGAAACAATAGTTAATAATAATTACATTTGCCCATTCTTTTTAATGGTCAACTACTCTCCTGTGACATCATTAGGGGTCCGAGCAGCGTAGCTTTGGCCATTTTTGGCCAAAATTCTGTAAAAGTCATTTTACCCTTCATTTTATTGTCAAATGTATGCTTGGAGTTTTTCTTGTTGTGTGTTTACCAATACACATTATTACTATGTGAATGTGACTGCTTTGTGAATGTGACTGGCCAACATGTAGGGTTGACAGTGGCTCAGTGGGATAATGCCTTGTACTGGTGATCCTTAGGTTGAGAGTTCAAATCCCACTTGAAGCATTAGTGTTAGAATACTGTTGGGTTGTGGATGTTAGCATACTACAATAGAATGCTGTACGGTTGTGGAGGTTAGCACACTATAACATTACAGCTACTTGTCAATATGGACTTGTAGTGCAAGGCAAGTATAACTGTATAATTATAGGCTGTTTATCTTATTATCACTTTAATGACCATCACTATGACTTTTGTGATGTTTATCAGTTTGTAGAGTAGCTCTGCCATCATGTGTAAAGTTAAGGTCTTTGTTTGTTGGTTTGGTGTGTTGGAGTCCCATGTGAGAGATGATTAGGTGATGTTGGTTGACTTGGGATGTCAAGTATTGTTTAGTTGTACCTTATATAGCCATATGATTTCAGTTTATTGTTCAAATGTCAATTGGTTTGTTTGTGAGTTGGGATCTGTACTGATTTACCCCATTTCACTGATTACTTCATTTTCTGTTTGTTTCCTCTTTGATGCAGCACACATACAAGTAAAGAACAAAAGAACAGATGAATTGAAACTCAAATAAAATTCACTTGTGTTGCACCGAAACCTGCCATCTCTGTGTCATCACTCCATACCATTGAGCCTTCTGACCGAGGCTCTGCCTGCTCGCCACACACTCACTCTACCTCGACCCACATCGCCCCCTACAGTTCCTTCAGTTGGGTTGTGGAGGTTAGCATACTATAGAATAGAATACTGTTAAGAATACTGTTGGGTTGTGGAGGTTAGCACACTATAACGTTACAGCTACTTGTCAGGACTTGTCGTGCAAGGCAAGTATAACTGCATAATTATAGGCTGTTCATCTTATTGACTCCAACACAGAACCCACCTCCACCCCCCTTCACCTACCACCACAAATACAATTCCATTCTGTGGGAAATACTGCCTTCCATTATCAGACCCTTCATCTTATCCATGACAAATGCATAGTCCTGTAGAATAGAGTATTGTTAGAATACTATTGAGTTGTGGAGATTAGCGCACTAGAATACTACTGTTAGAATACTGTTGGGTTGTGGAGGTTAGCACACTAGAATAGGGTATTGTTAGAATACTGTTGGGTTGTGGAGGTTAGCACACTAGAATAGGGTATTGTTAGAATACTATTATGTTGTGGAGGTTAGCACACTATAACGTTACAGCACAGGGTAATCCTAATTTTATGCATCAAATTTATTCCAATCCAACTCAAAAGTTTTGAACAACACAAAGTGAAGGTTTTATCCAGATCAAAACCAAGAATAGATTATGTGATCTAATCCAATTTCAGGATCCTTGTTTCCCTTTGAACAAGCCATTTTCAAGATTTGATCCAATCCGATAGCGAAATCCGGTAACTGAAATCCGATAACCCGAAATCCGATCACGCTTTTTTTTTGAACAATTGGGCCCAAACAATCAAAGCATATGTAAAACTAAAAAGCTATGCTACCTCATGTTCGTTTTGCTCGGACCCCATAAATCACCGCTTGCGGTTATATTTGTGTATTGTCATAGTTATATCACGCCCATTTGCATGCCTAACTTAGCTGATTTAGTCTATCACTATTTCTATGTATCTCTCTCTTTCTCTCTGTTAAGTGGTTTCGTTCAGGTCAGTGCTTGTAGTCTCATAAGCCCTATACTTGCCAGTACTGTTGAAGTGAATCAAATGTCTGACATGGGCCATTACTATCCACCATTATCACCCTGAAAATAAGGGCCAGTGCAATCAGAACAATACTCCATTCTTATGGTTGTTTTTGAGCTGCATAAAACAGGCCCTTTGACAAATCCAGGCAGAGGTATGATACTGGCAAGAGACTGTGTGTCACATTTATCAAGCAGAAGCTTGCAGGCTAACCCACAGCAGATGTTATGAATGAGATAAGATTGTTTCAAATCAAAACAAATGGGTCACCAAAGGTTCCTCTTGCGCTGCATCGAAATGTGTCTGGGTCCAGGGTTGGGTATAAAAAGCCACAAACAGCCTGCATAACCCAATCTAGTCACTACAGAAACCATTCACATAATGGATTGCTGGTGATTAAGAAATTGTTGAAAGGCCATGCATCAAAGTAATATGTTTTTTATTTTTTTTATTGCGAAGAACATAGAATTGTTTGAAAAATTGTCTATACTGTGTATGAGGATCTTCATGGAGGATGAAGGTAGTAGAGAAATTGACATTGTCATTTTGATAATTATGTTAATCAAAAGCTTTGAAATCTACATACTGATCATGTGACCACATATTTTTTTGCATTATTATTGTTAGATTAGATTATTGTGTTATTGCTTTGAAGTCTGTCCCCTTTTGGTTGCCATTTTTATTGACACGCTTTAAAATGCTTGCCCATGTTAGTTATAACAAATATTTCAAATACTTCAGCCTTGCTGTAAAACTGAAGAAATTACCTCCCAACAATACACTTTCACAACACACTAACAGTGCTGAAATAGTGCACAAGTCATTCCAACAAAATCAATCACCAAACTTAAAGGTGCCTGTCTGCATCACTGCTTCACTTTGATACCCTGTCATTGCTTCCATTTGAAACCAAGACGAAGCCCCACAACATTGGTAGCACGGCAGGAATGAATCATACCTACAGCTCATATATCCAAGCAATACATCAGTCAGAGGCAACAAAGACCTTTCAACAGGAGCAAAGCAACTTCAAACTTCCAGTGTAAAAAAGGAAGTCTACAAAAGTTTAAGTAATTTGTGGGTAAAGTTTAGGCATTAGAGTGGAGGCCTAGTTTCCACTAGTTCAATGAGCAGAATAACAGGGTCATACCAGCAACAGACTATGGGTCCATGAGACTGTGTGTGTGTGTGTGTGTGTGTGTGTGTGTGTGTGTGTGTGTGTGTGTGTGTGTGTGTGTGTGTGTGTGTGTGTGTGTGTGTGTGTGTGTGTGTGTGTGTGTGTGTGTGTGTGTGTGTGTGTGTGTGTGTGTGTGTGTGTGTGTGTGTGTGTGTGTGTTTACTTAAGGTGTAAAG
Source organism: Alosa alosa (assembly GCF_017589495.1). Lineage (NCBI taxonomy): Eukaryota > Metazoa > Chordata > Actinopteri > Clupeiformes > Clupeidae > Alosa > Alosa alosa. The sequence continues at coordinate 26,176,496 of NC_063204.1, forward strand.
TAAGGGAGCCGTGGCCGACTGGTTAGGGCTTTGGATTTGTAACCGGAGGTTTGCCGGTTCGAACCCTGACCAGTAGGAATGGCTGAAGTGCCCTTGAGCAAGGCACCTAACCCCTTACTGCTCCCTGAGTGCCGCTGTAGCAGGCAGCTACAAGGAATCATTAATGCTGGAATTACAGTATAAGAAAAAACAGAGTGAGAAAGATTTTTAGAAAGTGGAACTGAATGGGACAGAATGAACGAGTTGTATACAGTATGTCTTGAAAAGGCAGTATCTGCCACTTACACACGTCCAGTTAATGTAAAGTTATTGCACTAGTCAATTGTTATTAAAAAAGGTAAAGAGAAAAAAATCCCCACTGGTCAAACATTTCAGTCAGGTAACTTTTTCTTTTCCTAGTGACTAATAAAGGCATTTACCTGTGTTACCATCTATGCCCAGAGGGGAAAAACCCTGTCTTTTCCTTGTCTTAAATCAGCTCTTATTCAAAGTTACTGAATTCTGACCTGTCTGTCTTATACCCCCTTTGGGAGAAATAATGAGCAAAAGAAGAACATTACAATTTAGGATCTTAAGTTGAACTTAAAATTGGACTTGGGCTGAGCCAAGAATAGAGCTATTCTTCTTGGGAGTTGAAGTGACAAAATGGTCAATCGTTCATGGATATAACATTGAGCTCAATTATATCTAGGAGGTATGGGTTAGACAAAGGAGAGATTTTGATTTGAATTTTTCTTTCCTCTGGGCATTTCCCACAATGCTTAGAATCTCTACCACATTAGCCTCATGTCTTAAGGCAGATAAACAATCAAAAATAGATTTAGAAAAATAGACACCAAACATCCAATGAGCCCTTAAAATGAATACCTAGATATCTGCTAATTCCAGACTCATTTTACAACCACTGTGTCTTTGTGCACATTGCAATTTAAGCTAAGCCAGCTAAACATGCAAATAATATGATAAAGCATTGGAACACCATGGAATTAAGTAAGTATTAGACAGAATAAAAAAAGGATGAAGAATTGTGAAGATAAATTTGGTATACAGCCCAATGGAGGCACAGTATTAGCACACGCCAATAAAGTGCTTAGAGAATGGACATCTGCTGAAGACATAGTGGCACAGAGAACTGGCATCTGTCATGGAGATTGTGACTCAGGGTGTGCTGGCTGGAGCGGGTGAGGGAGGAAGGCATGCGAAGGTTCCTGAACTATGGATCAAAGACGGGTTCATCTCATGTCTCTATTTGCATGCTACCTCTCTCCTCGGTCCTCTGGCTTGTGCCCCAGAAATCGTTTTAAGCTTGATCTTATCTAGGATGTTTCATTTGTCTTCTTGTTACCAGGGGACATGAGAACTGAGAGAGAGGAACGATATGCAAGGAAGCAGAGATGCATCCTACGTGGAAGTGTTATAACGAGTGATCATTGGGCCAAGTTGAAAATTCCCCTCCCATTCCTTCACGTCTATCAACCTTCAATTTTAAACAAGTTCTCATCGACCAAGAAATAATAATTAATTTGCTGGAATTATCATCAACCATGCCAACTTTAACAAAAAGTCAATGCTTGTTTTGCCAATGGGTCTTGTTTTAATAACAATTCACTACAGCCAAATATCACCTCATTAGCAGGGTCATTAAAAGAGGAGTTTGTGTTCATAGGATATTTTTAGGCTCCTGTATAGGTCAATATTCTCTGCAATTTCCACAGATTAGGAGCCTAATTTAATTCAGAGCTCAGTAGAAAGAATTGAAACTTCTTTGGTTCAACATACAAATTCCATCCATTATTTTAACCAAACTGATTATGCACAATAATCAGCTTTGATGACTGATCTTAAAGCTGCAGTTGGCAAGTCTGACAGATTGAGGGGACTTGGCCAACAACTCTCATGCCCCTCCCCCACCACGAGCATCCCCTCATCGAGTTTGTGCTCATCAGTGCCTACCAGACTGTGACTGACAGTCAGATCTCACACAGCCCTGCTCTGATTGGACCAGAAGAACCGGGAGCTGTGGATTTTTGCAAAACATGTGTATGACAAGAGGTGACGCTGCCACATAGTCAGTGATTGATGTCTCTTCAAGATGACCTAAAATGAGTGAACGGGAGTATTTTACCTTGCACTTGGTCTGTCAAAAAACATGTTCAGATGCTACTTTAACAGCCCATTTACAAGCCTATAATTAGGCCAGGGAGAAATCTAGCGCGCCCTCATGCTTATCTGGCACCCACATGAATAATTAGGTGAGCATTACGATTGGCTGCCAATGACCGCTCAACAGGCTCCAGCAGCTTACCTGAATCTCCAACTCCAAGATGTAATGTAATGTGTGCGAGGGGGGCGGTGATCAGAGGGATGGTTTGCATCATAGTCTGTATTTGCATCACACTCTGTATCTGCAAAACACTCTTGTCTTTGGTCAGATATGTTGCATATGAAGGAGGGAAAAACGTGTTTCCAGTTCATGGCAGCTTTGTGACCATGCACAAACTCTCCTTATTCAATAACCAAGGTACAAACGGTTTTCCCGTCATGTTTAAAAGTGATGCGTGAATGAGCAGGATATTTCATTTCTCATATGTGTCTGTCCTTGATTCCTCCATCCTTATTGCATTCATTCCTTGTTTCCTTCATGTGATTGATTAGAGGGAGGCACTAGGACATAAAGGACAAAATGGAGGGAAGAAGGGAGGACTGAGTATTAAGATAAATGAAAAGAAGCCACGGTTCTAGGAGTCACTCATCCCCTGTTGGCTAGCAGTCTGTCCAGCAGACATGCTGAGGTATCCCTGGAGAGGGAGCCAGGGGCCTGTTGTTGGTAGGGCCTGGTTGTGCCAATCCCACCCGTTCTGCATTTAGTGGTGGTCTGAGACTAATGCACTGGCAGGTATAGATGCTAGTGTTGATCTAGATTATACACTGAAATTATGGCAGGAAAACCATCTAGAAGTTGAGTATGTCAAGTTTACTAATCCCACAGTGACAGGAAATGTAACACCCTCAGGCTCAACAAAGGCCTATATGCCACCTCCTGCCCAGCTGCTTAGTAAAACAGAATCAAATGTTAAACCTTGACAGCCATGCATGTTGATGTGATTGCATGTTCAATGAAAGTCTTTGTCATCACATAAACCACTGCCCACTGCAAAAACACAAGCTGGTCAAGCACTGGTCCATGCACACAGAGACTAGATATCTGAAGTACAGCATCACCATAGTCTGTGCAACTGCAGCGAGGTGTGAGGCATACAGTATATCAGTTATTTTAAGGTGAGAAGGAGTCCTTTCTGCCCGTTTGCTCATTTCCCAGTTGCCATGTCATCAAAGCCTTTGCACCTCTGTACAGCAGTGATTGAGCTGAATTCATTTAGACACTGAAGGTGGACACATTCTTAATGAAAGAGCAGAAGAGAGACTCCTTTTCCCAAAACTTTACATTGATGATCAGGTAACGTTGCAGCAGTTAAAGGAGAAATCCAGTGAGTTTTCACATAGATTTCTCAAGGTCACTAAGTACTGTCAGTACGAAACAGTACGAAAACAATTGGTTTTATCTAGCTCGAGTTGCGAGAAGCTAATGCAGCCAGGCACAGCACTACACTCTGTGGGCATGTACATGGGGGGTCACAGACATGCCCCCAGAGTGTAGCGCTGTAGCTGCCTGGTTGGACTAGCTGCTGGCTGTAGCAACTCAAGCTAGGTAAGTTTTTTTCGTACCAACAGTTCTCTGTGACCTTGAGAAACAGAGGTCTATGTGAAAACTTGCCGGATTTCTCCTTTAAGAAGTTATGTGTCATGCTAAGGTGCTACGAATGAATTATCCATCATACAATTTAGCCAAACTAAACTACACTAAAGTAAAAAAAAAATACAACAAAGTAAGTGCTTTAGGCACACTTCATAAAAACATGTTTATTTGACACAGCCAAAGAACAATTGGTAGGTATTGGATATATCTGACTATTTGTCATCAGTAGGGTTGGGTATCGTTTGGGTTTTATCCGATACCGGTGCTAAATCGATACTTTTAAAACGGTGCCGGTGCCGAAACGGTGCCTGAACCGGTACTTTGTTTTTAAATTAAAATGGTCTAAAGCATGCATTGCTCTTTTTTTTTTTGATAAGACAAATTTGAACATGAAATTGATTATATTCAATTTACTATCAATATCTCATTGCTCCTACGCATAATACATTTAAATGTTAAAACAGCTTGCCATGGATGCACACACAATGGTAAGCTCTGCTTTCAAGTTTACCCAGTGTAGGCGGTTTGCCATAAGGTATGTTAAAACCGCTTGCCATAGAACTGCCAGGTCATGGACAACAGCATTTGCAAGCAAGCTAATCTACTTTCCAGTTAAATCAGTGTGTTCCCAATGCTTCAAGAAATTTCATGTCTTCCCCCATAACACGCAATAGTTTTGAACATATTAGGCTACATTATGTCGGTGTTGAAGTGTTTAGATTCCCAGCGCTAGTAGTAGGCATTTTAACAGCAACTATGGCTATGCACTAACACCAGTTAGCTGAGTTTAATTAGCGATAATGTACGGAGATGATTCTGTAGCCTCTTTGACAGCTCAGTTAGCCTGACGAGCCATACCCACATTAAAATGTAGGGTCTGGGCACCCACCGTTCGCAGTGCTCAGCGCGAGGGGCGGGATAATCGGTTGTCTTTCAAATTCCCTCTGCACGCAATAGGACAGCGGCAGCGCTATGAGTCCCATGCGTTTTCCCACTAGCGGAGCTAGTTGGCTAGTTCAAACTTTTGCCAACTTAAAACAAGCTTAACTCGTGTCACACTGTTGGCCAACAGCAACATCCATCTTCTTTGTTTTCAAGTAACAGGGAATTCCAGCCAAACCGTCGCAACTCTGCCATCAATCATTATGTTTTTGCCAGCTAACTTTTAACATGATCTTCATATTCATTGTGATGCTATATGGGCCTCATGCACATGAAAGATTAATATCATGCCATTGTGTTGTTTAGAACACACCATGAAATAAATGGCATGGACATAGACAATGTTTATGTGACAAGTCATGTTAGACATAATTTTAGTGGTAAACGCAAGTAGGCTGCTACTCTGAATATTTGAAGTACCCTACAGTAGGCTCGGATATGGATTCACTTAAACTGAGGACAAAATAGGACAGAAACTCCATTGTGTGGTGTGCAGTAGATGGCTGGCACATGAGAGCATGAAACCATCAAAACTAAAATGCCAAGTTATACCTGTCGAGTACTTTGAAAGGTGACATCAAGAGTTGAAGACTTCACAAATGTAGGCTAATGCCAAACATCTGCATGTTCCAAACAAGTAAGCCTACAGGCACTTCGCTTGTCTTACCATGTAGCTCACCATATTCATTGGCTTGAATGCTAAAAATATATATATGGGTCGCGACTTTATGAACATGAGAAATTGTGGGTCCCAAAGCCAGACCACTTAAGAACCACTGGTGTAACGTATACTGTTGATGTTGTTTCATAGCCTTTTGCTTGTGTGTAGAACCGTGCCATATTAGAACTGTGTTTCGGTGCCCTACCCTAGTCATCAGTAATTTAAAGCTTTGCAATATACTGTAACATTATTACAAAACCAGCCTTTCTCTTGTTGGGTTTCGGGAATATTTCCATCAGACATATTACATCAGGCTATGCTTGAGCATACTTCTTTTAGTTATGCATGCTGTTACAGGCAGCTTCATCCTTTTGGTCTTTAAAGATGGTGCCCACATTTAGTGATGAATTGGTCAAAGCAAAAGTGGTGTTGATGACAATGGCTATATATACCAGCTATCCATCAGGGATCTCATTAGCGACGAGCAAAGCAGGAGAGGTGAGGAGCCACTTCAATCACTCTCAGATTAGCTTGATGCTGGCCTGATGTTATTTTCAAAACTTCAGTGTCTAGATTTAACAAGTTAAGAGGTCACAAAGTTGGTTAAGCATAGCTTCTGTCTGTATGGTGCCAGTGGAGTCAAGATCTTTGACGCCCATGGAAAAGCCTGTTAATTGCAGTCAGGTTGACTGTTGGGCCTGCAAGGCAGGTGGTATGACACCAACCCTCCTGAAAGCCCCAAAATATTTCTGTTTTTTGACACTTGTGTCTGCAAATACTCTCAGTTGATGGAGCCGATACCTGTGTGACATGGTAATGACAGGACATCTAAGAGTGTGATTATGTGTGGAGACACACAGCTAAAAACAAGATGTTTATGAAGAGACAGACACTGATCCTGCATTAACTATGTTCTGGAAGTACAGTGGCTGACAGCTTTAAATGTGTTATTAGCCTCAAGCAGCAGAGTTAAATGTTTCAGGATGTGAGTTGAGACCAGGTCTACCATTGGAAACTTTCGATTGAGATGTTGTACCAAAAGACCTCTTCTGCCCACATTGGGTGGTGGTGGGGAAACAACCGAACAAATATAAGGCTGACTGCTAAATTAAAGCAAGTTTCATCTCGTCTAGACAAAGAAAAGCAATTCCTCTGCACTGCTGCTTTTCTGTCCTTTTTCTTTCCCCCCCACTCCGCATCTTTTTTAGAGAAAGAGAGAGAGAGAGAGAGAGAGAGAGAGAGAGAGAGACGGGCTGGAATGGTAATGTGTGCAACCCTGGCCAAACCTTTCATTATGTTCACGCTCTTTGTGTTTTTCCTGGCCCACATAACCTGCATCATCAGAGTGGACTTTACAGCTTGATCTCCTGGATAATTCCCCCGGCTCTCCCCAAGGAATTATTGATCGGGCTATGATGAAAGGGCAGCCGGTGCAATGGTCCTACAATTATAGTTCGCCACGGAATGATTTGTTTTCTCTCTATGTAGGTTATCAGCCATTGTAGGTTATCAGCCATTTGAAATTCATCAGGTCATCATCAACAGCATAAAAGAAAATAAATCAAATAAGGTGGAAACAACCTTATTAAACCCTTACCTAAAAACACTGATATCACTTTATTTTAGGGATTAATTAAATGTGTATATCAATGTGCAAATAAGGCATTAATTAGAGACTGATATTTGACTTTGGCATTTCCTTTAAAGGGAAACTTGGCAGGATTTCCCCCTCTGCTGGAGAAATTGTGCATTATGCTATTTCAAACTGTGGGAAAAGGTAACGATAAAGCACATGGATTTGTTTACAAGCTAGCGAACGGTTAGCATAAGTTTGGCAGAACTATGTGGATGTTACAAGGTAAGAAACACGATTTAAAACTAGTTTCTTGTTTCTCACTTCTCTTTCCGGGACGGTAGTCTCAATGTTGCAAGGTTGGTTTTTCGCCTGAGGGCGCTTAGGGCGCCATGGGGGAAGTCACCATTTTCACCGGAACAGGTCATTTAACCATCCAAATGATTTCTAAACGGGTTTATTACTTTGAAATAGTTGCCAAGTTCCCCTTTAATCGCCATCCATTTTTGTTTCAGACTGTGCAGGTTTTTTCCCCCATTACATGTAAGGGCATTGAATGTGTCCAACCTGGGTAAAAAAGTGTGGTTACACTTTACTTGACTGTATCAACATAAGAGTGACATGACACTGTCATGATATTAAGTGTGTCATAAACAAGTCATAAACGTTTATGGCATAACGCTTCTGCTAAGTGACATTCGTTTTTTGTCATAACAAGTTAGTGTTAGGATTAGGGTTAGAGTTAGGGTAAGGGTTAGAGTTAGGGTTAGGGTTATGTTCATGAAAGTGTCATGTCTTATGTCGATACTGTCAAGTGTTACCAAAATGTAATGACTTATGTTGTATTGAAAGTGTCAAATGTTTGGTTTGGACATGAATACATTATTGTAGTCTGAAGCAAATTATGGTCCAGTTCACTAACCTCTATTAAACATTGTTGTACTGTGTTTTTTTAAAAACACTTAAAAATCCTATTTTTATTTTAATAGTAAGAAGAAAGGCTAACCCACAAAACAGACTGTCATGCAGTTTTTTGGAACCAGATGTTACGCATCTTCCTATATCTCTGTTACCATCAGTGTCTTTTGTAAGAAGAACCTTCATGAAAGATCTAAATAGCTTATTGTTGTCTTGATACTTGCTTGTGGCATTGTACGAGATGTTCTTACCCTCTGGGTATGATCATGGTACATTAGGTTTTTTCCATTGTTTTCCTCTCTCCTTACCTCCAACGTTCACAAATTGTGGAGAAAACCATAAAACTAAAGTATATATCTATCTATCTAAGGAGAGGTAAAATCCAACAAAAGGGTCCAGAACTGAAACACAAAGGCACTGCTAGTCCCATGAACAGTCCTGTCCAACCATGTCAAACCAGCTCCTCCGTTAAAGTTCCTTCACGGCTTTCAATAGTTAGTCCGTAGCTACCAGATGAAAGAAGCAAGCTGGTGCCCTCTTGATAATGAGGTGTGTTTGTGAATGAGGTCACGAAGTGTACTGTCTAACTGAGTGCAAGTCACAGGCAGCAAATCTAAATTCATTTTAAAATGTCTTATCTCTTTTGAAAAAATGAAGGCAATGTTGACATTTATGCATTATGTTAATTCATTATGACACGTTATAAGTTGTAAAGGCCTACACAACATCATAATGCTCTATGCCGTTGGACAACACATCAGTATGTAAACCTTCATAAATCATTACCTTGTAACTCCTTAATGTTTTTAAAATGTGTTTATCATGCTTTATAGGTATTGTGTTCCCATGCTAAATGAATGTTCTCATGACAAAAAAGTCAAGCGAAGTTGCTGAGATTAGCTCCACACGACGTGTCTTTCCAATAATAACCCAGGCGGATGACACATCATGGGCTTCAATCAAAACACTGGCCCCAGTAGGCTAGCAAATCAGAGACTGGATACAGAACATTAGATCAGTCTATTTGTGTGTACCATGGGATGCTTCACAGTAGAATGCTCAGATTGCGGTGAAGCCCTGTCTAAGTACACCAGTTAGCTAATATATAGGTTAACCTAGCTTGTCTGTGGTAAATTCTTGGTTTGCAATGAAAAGAATCATGCAATCTAGGACAAGAATCTTTAAACTTGAATTCCTCCCAAACTCTACTCCACAGCCTCGTCTGCACAATCTTTATATATTGATACCGTTTGTAAACACCATCATAAGTAATTAAGTTCTCCTGAGCATCATAGGGCATTCTTATCAGGTCACTGGATCTGCCCCACATCAGGGCCAGAACCTTGCTAGAGACAGCTCTTATCTGGTTTAGGTTGCCTCTGGTGTCTTGCCTCGGAGGTCAAGTTGTGTGATGGCGTTATTTTTGGGATGGCTGACATGCATCATGCAGGGCTAAATTTGGCAACATCATTTATAAATGGGGTTTACCAAATACAGTGCTGTTCATTGAACCTTTATAGCACTATCACTGTATTTCCTTACATGACTCCAAACTGAGATGTGTGTGAGAATTGTGTGTGGAAATATGAATTGACATTAAAGACAGTTAAACACATAGCAGCATACTCTCTTGTAGCTACTGTATGTCCTATTGTCTTTTCTTCACTTAAGTTACTTCTCAACGCAAAAAGAATCAATGTATGAAGGTACAAATATCATGAGGCAATCCGAAAAGGGTAAAACCATGGACCAGATTTTTCCTCCAAGTATCCAGTTAACCTTCTCAAACATGTTCTTTTATTCACAAATAACCACAGTTTTTTAAAAGCATAAATGGCCCTATAAACACTAATTCATTTAGTTAACTAATAAAAACTAAAACAAATTGATCCACTTAAGGTTATTTGCTCCTAATGGTTGCTGTAACAATTAGAGCTAATAGTTGTTTCACTGGTTAATAGGAATGCCCTGCAGAAACACTGAGCTTTTATCTGCATTAGGGGGTCTCTTGGTCTCCCACCCAGCCACTGTCTCAGACAGGAACACACACTGTAGGTTTACAAAGTTAGGGATTTAATTTGTTGCCTAATTGCACCCTGAGGAGGCAGGTGTCTACCAGAGTTTTATCTGACTCCAGCATAATGAGTAAAAATGATGAACTTCGCATGGCTTCGGCAAAGGTCACCTCACCTTTTTTTACACACACACACACACACACACACACACACACACACACACACACTATCTCTCTCTCTTCTCTCTCTCTCTCTCTCTCTCTCTCTCACACACACTCTTATAGAGCCAGAGTGAGCCACACACACCTGCACATAGAGATACTTTACGGAAACAAATGGGAATTAATGGCAGCACTCTGTCTCGCTGCAGTGCAGTAGCGTCTGGAGTCTGTCTGTAGATCCACGGTTGTTTTGACTGAAGTCGGAAAAGTATCAACCAGCACCAGCTGTTACTGTAAACCAAGCCGCCCTTCACTCGAAACCTCTCCGTGAGCATCATGAAATCTCCTCAGCACCTAACAAGCTTAATATGTCGGAGAGATGAACAGCACCACAAAGTACAGTATCATCATACATTGATTTCAGTTTCAGAAAGGGTCTGTTATAATGTATATCACTTGGTTGGTGGCTTGATGTAATATGTAAGGGATAATGGACAACACGGTGGTCTGTTCACAGAAGTTAATGCACGGTCGAGGTTGTAAAACGGCCCGACGCGAAGCGGAGTTTAAACCTCGGAGTGCATTAACTTCTGTGAACAGACCACCGTGGAGTCCATTATCCCGCTTATTCCACTGTTGCCACTTGCGTTGTGTTCATTTCCTGTTACAATTTTAACGTTTTAATTGCTAAAACTGTCTTGTTTGTAGAACTAATTTCTTCCGACACATATCAACTAATTTCTCAACTCACAGGACAAACTGCCTTTACTAGTTCTAAATGGATGGTTGCTACGGCCAAAGGCCAGTCGTTAGTTCTATCTCTCCCGTTGTCAAGCGGGCGTATTCCAAGATTCTGATGAACTTTAGCTTTGAAACATCGTTATTTTACTTAGCCTGCTGTCATCCATCTAGCTAAAAGGCACCTCCGTCATATGCTACAATGTTGCAATGTTCTGAACATCTGCATTTTACAGCTCGGATGCAACGTGACAGTTCATTTAATCTTCACAACGAGTTCGGCGAATTAATATACAAGTGTGATACGGCCAAAAAAATGGATCTACTTCATAGGTGTGCAAATAACATATGTTTAATGGTCGTTCTAAATTACGTAGGACAATGGGAAATTCAACCAAGCAGTGGAATAACAAGCAATAACATTTCAAACAACCATCCAAAGAACAGAGTAGCCTAAGCTGAGTCTATCATGGCTGAAACACTTTTAGTAGAGATTAGAAACATACTTTATAAGCATTTAAGTTCACAGCAGAGTTTTGTGAACACGTCCAAGTATGCCCATCCTGCTTTATGTAAGAGGGCAGAAAAAAAAAACAACTTCAGAACTATATGCACTGTTGCACGTCTATGTAGCAGTATTCTCATGAGTAAAATGCAAACCACATGAAGGATTCTGATACCTGGGTTTGGCATGCTATCGATGGGGTTTTCTCTCTCTCCTTCATCTCCAGATGGGCGTCTCACTACGATGGGAAGTTGAAGGAAACTTCGTACATAGAGGATCCTGATGGCAGCAGCAGTAGTGTCAGGCTTCTGCGGTAGTCTCTAGGCCACTGTTGGACACGTCTGTATGTTGTACATCCAATAAAAGGATTTGTGTCTCAGCATAAAAAAAAGACACGCATATGGCGTGACTAACTCTAAATCTAGCGAGAGATGCCTTTGTATACAATTTTTCTATTATCCACTGCCAGTGACAAAAAATAGTGAGTTGAATTATAGAGATGGGGATGCTTCAGGAAAACAACTGAAGGGGGATCTTGGGAATGCAGTTGAGCACTACTGAGTCACCGTCGTGTGTTTATGACAAACGCAGCTATATTTAGATAACAAGTGAGATTTTTCTTACCAGTTCAGGACCACCGGTGGCAGATGCAGGGAGAATATGAATTCCGAATGTGTTGTTTTGTTTGTGTGTGTGTGTGTGTGTGTGTGTGTGTGTGTGTGTGTGTGTGTGTGTGTGTGAGTGGGACGTTGTGTGTGTGGGTGTGTGTCTGTGTGTGTTTGTATGTATGTGTGTGTGTGTGGTGTGTGTGTGTGTGTGAGACGTTGTGTGTTTGTGTGTCTGTGTGTGTGTCACTGGCTCTGGGCCCACACTCAGCCCAGCATGGCACAGTGGAGGCATAAGCCACCTCCATCTGCCTTGAGTTCTGAGTCTCTTTGTGTCTCTAATGAAAGACAAAAACTCAAGATGTTTCCTTTGCATCAACATTTTAGCACAGCACTGGTCTCTAATAAACGCCAGGAACACTTCTGAATTATCCCTGAGCAGTGCCCCATGTTTTCTACAGTGTATGTGTTATGACATTAAGATCTGAAATATCAATAAAGTGATAACAAGTCACAAATAATTTGCTTCATGCACTACGTAGAGATCATTAAGCACATTTGCATTTATTTAGCAGATGCCGTTCTCCCTCTCTCACCCAAGTAAAGTGAAAAACTGTCCATCCCATCATGTAGGACTGAGAGATGGTAACACTATACCTTTAATAAAAAGTCAATTAGACGAGTACTTTTGGAGTTATATGAGCAGGCACACACGAGGAAATATATAACACACAGGTTTAAAACATCATAACGCTTTTTCAGTGCAGTCAATTACATATATGACTATATAACCCTTTCCATTTGTGAATATGTTTACCATAGTTGGTAACACTTTACGGTAAGGGTACATGAATTATCATGAATTCATGCATGAATTAATTCAAGACTTATGTATTATTTCATTCCTTAATATATGATGAATCATCAGGAATTGTCATGAGTTCATAGTTTGTCATTTGTGACCTCATACATGAACAGCACATCAACTAATGCATTAGGTACGGTGGGCACAGCATTATGAATTACGATTTATTAAGCATGATCATGATTATTTCTTTCAACTTTGCAGTTGTCTAAACACATGTCATTATTCACTACTTTAGTTGAGGGGCCACAGACATGATGAACTCATGAGCAATTAACCTTAAATTCATGTAATCATGATGATCATGCAAGTAATCATAAATCATCAACCATCGTACCTAATGTACCTAGTTGATGTGTTGTTCATGCATGTCATAAATGTGAGACTACGAACCCATGACAATTCCTGATGATTTATAAGATATAAAGGATGCATAAAAAAAGTAATGCATAAATACCCAATAGGTTATATGTACTGGGTTTATGTATCCATGGCATCTGTTACCTGTGTCATCATGTGCACCAAAGTGTGCGCTATTTTAATAATCCCTGATAGGATTGTTTTCGTCTTTAATCAAGGTGCTAAGTGGTTTGAACTCTCCTGTGTACCTGCCTTTGTAAAATCCATCTCTTAGCCTTAATGAAGGCATTTGCCTATATGCTTGTTATAAAGTGTGACTTTTAAACACCTCAGAAAGTGTAAGGACGGGTCTATATACTGCCTCAATGTGCTAGAGGTTTTCATTTGCACATTTCAAAATGTGAATATTCTTGGACAGAGATGTCAACCTCAGTCATTAGATCTGCACCGGTTGTGAGACTGCCTAATCGTTTGTGGCATCTAATCACTCAGATGACGGTTTGATTTTTTTGTTTGGAGACGTTGTTAGTCATAACTTTGAAAGTTCAAACCCATAGCACAGAACAGAGATTTCTGGTCAACATTTGCAGAAAACATTTCGTAGAATCATTATCTGAGCACTTCTTCTGTAAAATGTGATTGTGAAAAATTCACCACCTCATCAAAATATTAACACTATAGTGACCTCTGACATCAGTGTCACACCGCATCTTTGAACTGTCAACCATGGATTAGAAACGGTTCAAATAATGAAAAAGAAAACCGGAATCTAATACAATTTTTGGATGAATGTAACCAAAAATGGGAACAAAACCAATTTCATTGAGTGAAAACATTATTTTCAATTTTAGAACCAGTTAATAATGGTATTTGTCTTTCTGTTTAACCTTTGTTTGAAAATCCATAGGCTTGGAAAGTCACCTGCCCGCACAGTGTTCCCCAGACCCCTTAAGATGGATTTAGTTTAGAACTACTAGATAAAAAGGATTTTCATATCCAACACTATCTAACTGCCTTTTTCAAGCATGTAGCCTAAATTACTGAAACACTGTGTGAAATAACGTAGGCTACCAGCGACACTAAGAAAATAGGCCTGTCAGGCAGTTGGTAGCACCACACATAGGTCAGGCTATTACAGGGCTTAAAGCAAAGACATTTTCTGTGCCTGAAATTGGGCTATCAGACATTTTTTTTAAGATCTAATATTATATAGGCCTACTTGCCTACTTTTAAATCTCGCCCTGAGCTTGAATTCAAGCCCAGTGTTTTTAACAGTTAGCATTGATATCTAATGTGCTTTGACTGAGCTTTAAGCCTATTGGGCAGAAAAAGGCTATAGTATTGTGGCACCGGCCATGAATCAATTTGTAAAGCTCATATCATTTTTAAAAGGAACGGTATATTGTTTTTGCACAGAACAAACCAAAATTTAAGTTTGTTCTATGTTATGCATGTGTGTGTGTGTGTGTGTGTGAATGTGAATGGGTGTGTCTAGCAGGAATAGTCAGAGGCTGCAATATAATATATTTCTTTTTCACATAATATTTCTGTTTTATCTGACTTCTGGAATATTTCTGTAAAAAGTGTATGTTTGTAGGTAATCAAATCTGTATACATGAAATAATGATAATAATTGTGAAATTAATGATAAAACAATGGAATGAATGAAATGGTATTAACCATAATGACAAGCACAATGACATCACATAACTATTAATAAACACGCTCACATGATCTCTTGAGGTTGAGATATTTGATCTTCATGCTGGACCTCCTCCCTCTGCTGACAGCCGTGTGTCCAGCTAACCTTTACCCAAGTCTTAAAGTGTAGTGTAATGACGCTGTCGAGGACCTCACCTTCGATGATGAGACAGGCCAGATGGCGCACCTCCCTCTCGTCCGCTCCCCTCCTCCTGCCCCAACCGTCCTCCGACAGATTCTCACTCTCAGGGACTCCACAGGCCTGCGTCACACACACACACACACACACACACACACACATACACACGCACACACACACACACACACACACACACACACACACACACAAACACACACACACACACACACACACACAAAACACACACACACACACACACACACACACAGACGCACACCCACTGTCCCAATTAAGCCATATAATATGAATGTGTCCCTGGCTTGCATCACTGACAACACAACCATGGCTTTTTCATGAAATCTAGTCCCCAATAGTGGGTTTACATTGGGAGTGATAGCACAGGCACCTTTGCCTTCCCTTTGCTGTATTCACACAGGTCTTGGCATGTTGTGTGCAACAAGAAGTTATAGACATACATTTTATCACATTATTACACGGCTCTTCATAATGCTGAAGAATGCTCCATTCACTTGAATGGGCCTTCCCAACGTTCGGTGGTCTGCTAATTCTCAATAACAGACCGTTGCTAAGTATAACAGACCGCTGTCAAGGAAAATGGGTTTTGTGCTTCTATTTCACGTCTTTCATATCACTACGCAAAGACTGGAACTTCATTCAAAAGTGAAAGCGGACGGTTGATCAGCTGTGTTCTAACGAATATTTGATTCAAGTTCAGAGTGTGCTGTTGCGAACTATTTGTTTCTCTGCAAAAGCCACGATGAAACGGTAACAAATAGGCTATAGCCTAGGCTACTGTATGTAGGCTAAAGAGTCGTGGGGAGTTTATTGTTTCAGTTTGGCAAACCGTGTAATAAGCGGGATAATGTATAGAACGCCGGTCATTATTGGGAAAATAAGTCCCTTCAGGGCGGAACAAGACCCCTCCGCTGCGCGTCCGGTTTGCCCTGTCGGGACTTATTTTCCCAATAATGACCGGCCTTCTATACATTATCCCGCTTATTATACTTGTCTTATGACTTAATACTGACAACACATTTGTAGTTACATTTACATATATTTATAGCTTTGCATTGTACGTTATTACATACCTATAAGTGGTATATTACTTTGTTACATTATAACATCTTCATGATGTTATAATTGAAATATAACAAGAGTTAAAAAAACATTATGAAATGTTTAAATCCAGGCCTGTTACTTTTCAGAAAACCATGGTCTGCAAGTTATCAGGTCAAAATTGCTAAATATTTGCAAGATTTAACGAATGAAGAAAAGACATTTTCAGTCCTTTTATTTAGCTATATATATATGAGTGAGTAATGAAATGAGTAAAATAAGGAATAAGGCCTTCCTCCCTCACCACATCAAATAAACCGCTGTGCCTTTTTGGGGATGTAACTTGCCAGAGTAATCCCACCAACCCCCTTGCAGACACACATACGCACGTGCACACACACACACGTGCACACACACATACATACGCACGAATGCACACACTCTCTGTCTCACAAGCACACTCTCACACACACACACCTCCCCCAGCCCCCAGCAGGCACCTGGCCAGTGGCATTTTCCCTGCAATTTGTTATAAGAGAGTGAGTTTACATTTTGATTTAATGAGGCCCATAGGCATGGCCCCAAACAAGAATCAATCATCCGGATGAAAAAAGGTGAAGGTGTGTAGTCCAGTTAAAGGGAGAGAAGGGGCTAGAATGAAAAAAGTGTGTGTGTGTGTGCGTGTGTGTGTGCGTGGGTGTGTGTGTGGGTGTGTGTATGGACATACTGAGTGGACACATGGACTACTACTGAGTTAGTTCTGAAGCTTTCCTTTTAATCATGAATTTAAAAAAGACAAGAGAAAAAGGAACACTGAAAAAAGAGACACTGCATGAAATATTAAAACTTGCATAAACTTGTTGCACATATTTTAACAAGGTCACATCCTGTATAAAGCATCAATGACTATGGTATTCATGTTCTCTAGATAGACCATGAAAGTATGGATGCTATGATTTTATCCAATAACCTGAGCATATATCTGAAAGGCAGTGTTTTTTAATATAAGTTTTGTAATTTGGTGTACAGACCAACAAACTGAAATGCCTGTTGTCTCCTGAGGCTGAGCAGTATGGATCATAATGCATATTTGAAGTAATTAAGCATGAGTATTTTCACATGGATTATTCAAAAAGGTGTGGAATACTGTTTATATTTCATTTTTCACATGTACTTTCCAAATGTCCACTTTTGGCACCACATGATAACAAAGAAACATAATTTTGACCCTCACTTAAATGCATCCAACAGCTGACCAGCAGCCATTGCGGTGCGGAATGTCATTCAGAGTTCCCGTCGTTGTCTTTTTTAGAGCACCACTCCAGAGATATCTCAATTGAACAGAATCTGGGCACACATTTGTGTCAAATTGAATAAATGCAAATGGAGCTAACCTGCTGGATTAGAAAGAAGATTGGACATGTCCCACCCACCCCCTACCCCCCCATCCCACACCCTCCTCTCTGAAGTCCCTGGATTGCATCATCCCCACCGCCACGTCCCATTTCTGTTCGTTATTACGGGCGAATACCAAAATGGAGATTACTCTGTGCCTCTCCTGACAGCCTATTCATAATTGATTTCCATTTCAGACCGCCAACATGCTTCCTTTTTGATTATTTCCTCTGTAATGTGTTGCATATTACTTAAGTAAGCAGCCATTTCACCACATTTCCCCATGCACTGAGACTGAGGCCTAACCCTGTCCTTTCTTTAAACAAGTTTTCTACAGCATACACACACATCCTTGCACAGGTGATGCCGGGAGAGGTGAAGCAGCATTAAGATAATGATATCACAAGTGTGACATATATGATAACATGCTTTTTAGCGCTGTCGCACATTGGCAGCTTTCTCTGTGGTGAGGGGCAGGAGATAAAGAAGTTCAATAATAGGCCTGGGTACAAAATTTGTCATCAACACACACACACACACGCACACGTCAGTATACACATACTCTCAGATACACACACAACCCTCAAAACAAACACACATGCCTCAACACACACACACACACACACACACTCACAGCCTCCTGCCATGATTAAGGCCGAATGCAGCTTTCCAAGAGAGCGGGCTCTTCAAATAAATTGCTATCTTTTCTTTATCAGGTTAAGGGCCAGGGACTGGAGGGAGTCGAGAGAGAAAAGAGTGCTGGGATGAGATCATGAGATTAGCGGCCCTGACCTTGTTTAATAGCCCTCCATCATATTTACCAAATGCCATTTTGCTCACTGGCTGGCTGGCTGGGGAAGAGGAGGACAAATGGATGGTCGACTGTGTGTGTGTGTGTGTGTGTGGGTGTTCTCAAGGGTGCCGTGATGGGCCACTTCATAGCGGGTGTGTTCACATCGCTCACGTTAAGGAGGAGACATGGCAACAATAGCACAAGTGCTCAAAAACACAGGGAGAGAGAGGGGGGAGTTAATATAGGATCCAATCAAATAAATGTCCTTGTACAACCTGTGCTCAGACACAGCTTTGCCTCCAAATAAAATAAAGGAAAGAACTATGTTTATCTCAATCAAGCTTCTCTTAGTCTCCTCTGTTAGAAAGTAGGACTTTATAAATTGCTGCATGGTGCGGAGAGGTCTCCCATCTCCACTCTGCTCAGGGCGACCGGCGATCTCTTCCTCCCGTTTCACTCGGCAGGTAATACAGTGTGAGGAACACAAGGCAGGCGTCCGATAAATACCTGGGTGACAAATAAATGTGTAGTAAAGGGGACATTAATTCAGCACTTGTAGGACACGTGTCCTTATGACAAAAGAGGGAGACATTCGTCAGTCTGCTCCGCAGATGGCCCCTGTGGGGAGTTTGACAAATTACCTGCACCTTGCTTTTTTACCAGCCGCCACTGATGCCGGCGCTGTGTGCCGAGTCGCTCCCTCATTCGTTCGCTGCCTCGCCGCTGTTGTTAATCTGTGAGCATTTGGCATGCACCGCAGACGGGGCGGGGTGCCCCCTCCCCCCCTCCCGAGGAGAAACTGCCTTTTCTCCCTTTAATGACCTTCAAAATGTTGTCCATTATTCATGGCAAACACCCTGGCTTGCGCTGTACCACTAATAACTAATTAAGTGGTAAAAACGCCTGGCCTTTTGGATTACCATACAGTGGCAAGGTGTAAATATTTAATGTCACAAGGGGTTTGTGCGTCGTTGTCGTGTTGATCTGCGCTTTGCTCGCGTACGACTGTGGCCGCTCTGTGAATGTTTCGCTTTGTGTCGTTTTATGGCTGCTGGGCAACAGGGCCAGTGGAACCCTTGCTGTGGTGCGTTTGTTCTGAGCGACCTATAGCCACTTAACAGTCAAAAGAAGCCTTAATTCTAGGCCACAAATATTGCTTAATTACGCTTCGACTTCAAGCTTAGGCCCACTGATACCACACAGCACACACTGCATGGCCTGTGGACACACAATTTACACTGCCGCACAGTGTGCAACCAGCTTTCATAAATTAGCCTAGATTTAATTCAATAAATAGTCATAGAGGGAAAAAACTAAAGTGGAGGAGAGGAGAGAGAGGGGTATGCAAATCTGACTGAGGCATTAGGGAATGTGGACCATGTTGTACCATTTATTTACTTTTCAGTGTTCCCATTAAACAAACAATGCTATTCTCCGCAGATTTAAAGCAGGGGTGTGCCTCCCTCGCACAACTGCTGCTGGCCTGTAAATATGCCTCCACTGAAGAATTGATAGGCTCGGCGCACATGTCACACACATCTGCTTGTGTTTGCAGGCTGGCGTGGGTCCAGTCCAACAATGCTTTAGCGGCAGTCTCTAATGGGCGAGGGGAAAGAAAGTGACAAGGAATAAAGAGGGAGAAGAAACTGCAAAGTGCAACTGTGTAGTTAAGACTACGACTCTACTGTGCAGTTAACACTACAACTCTACTGTGCAGTTAACACTACAACTCTACTGTGCAGTTAACAAGTTAACACTACAATTCTACTGTGCAGTTAACACTAAAACTACTGTGTAGTTAACACTAAAATTCTACTGTGTAGTTAACACTACAACTCTACTGTGTAGTTATAACACTTGAACTATACTCTGTAGTTAACACTACAACTCTACTGTGCAGTTAACACTAAAACTCTACTGTGTAGTTAACACTAGAACTCTACTGTGTAGTTAACACTTGAACTCTACTGTACAGTTAACACTACAACTCTACTGTGCAGTTAACACTACAACTCTACTGTGTATTCCAAATATTACAGGGTTAAGTCCTAAGCAAACTGCAACAGTAGAGGTCTTGTGGGCTTGTTGCAAAACACTTTGTGTCTTGTCCGTGTTCTGTGTGAAGTGATTAATATCATGATAGATACATATATATGACTGTGCACCACAAAGCTGAATGGAATCAGTCTTCTTTACAGTTGTGCTGCAAATTTAATTTCTGGACACTTCAAACATAATGGCCTGCTGTCTCTATGGTAGGCCTACAGTGATAGGCGTTAGTGTGTTAATTAAAACTCCATTTGTAAAGGTGTAACTCTAAATACAGGCAGCAGAATACAACAGTAGACACAGGAGCAAAACAGATGGTAATGCATACCGTCACCATGCAGACTATTTTTACAGTGTATTAGGGATTTTCATCCAAAACAATTTACACACATAGGGCCAATCTCAATTCTCTATTTTACCCCTTCCCCTTCCCCTTAGTTTTGCGCGTGCACGTGAGACGAAGGGCTATCTCAATTCTCATTTCGATCGAGGGGTAGGGATAAGGGCAAGGGGTAGATACCCCTTAAAACCAAGCAAGATCGGGAGCTTACTTGAAACCGAGGGGTAAGAAATACCCAACATACACCTCACACACCGGAAAAGGCACACCGAGATTCATTGACATGAAATGTTGGCATTAATAAGGATTATAAAATTAAAATGGTAATTGTTTTATGTTGCATTCAATCTTGTGACCATATATTAAAGGTCCTGTTCTTCATGAGGAAGTTTTCAAAAATCTCAAAAAGTTTTGTGAATGTTAACAGCACATCATTATTTGCGCGAATGTCTCGCATTTTACATATTTCCATGTCTGATATACTCCGCGAATTGGCAGCATACCATGTCAGAAATGTAAAGTCCAACATCAGCTAAATTCAATGAACTTTTTTACCGCTTGTCTGATATGAATGCTGCATAGGCCTATTGTACGACGGAGTATTAGTGCCACACATGAAGGAAGAAATATTTTTGCCATGACGAGATTAAACTCGCCATGTCGACATTAAACTCGACATTTCGAGAATAAAGTTGAAATGTAATGTCGACTTTAATCTCAATGTATCGACTTTAAAGTCGCCATGTCGACATTAAACTCGACATTTCGAGAATAAAGTTGAAATATCATGTCGACTTTAATCTCGACGTGTCGACATTAAACTCAACATTTTGAGAATAAAGTTAGTTTGGAGAGAGAAGGACCGCTCGGGACAATTGAAAGGGAGGACGAATTGAACATTCCAATTTTCTTCGACTGCAACAATGATTACACATAGGCCTATATCATAAAACAAAACATGAACAAAACATAAAACATTAACCTCCGTTGCTCAGCCAAATACTTTCCTGTAGGTCCTTATCACGGAGTTACAGGCGATAAATGCGATGGTCAAAAGTAGCCTAAACGTCATTAGCGTTTTTTTTTATTTCTCATCTATCATCTAAAGGTTCAACTTCATGCTTATGCACTAGACTAGGCATACTAGGCGCTCTCCCCAATCCTAGAATTTCACATTGCTTGTTTGTAATGGATGCAAAACAGCCTATTGCCGAATGTCTAGGGACGAATGAAGCTATCCTCCTCCCGACCACCCCATGTACTAGTAGCCTACATGCGCACATATGCACACACAGTGCATAAATAAAGTATACTTGCACACATTTTCCCTCACGGGATCAAAATAGTAATATGCTTAGGCTATACCTGTGTTTATAGCCTCCTATGTTTATTGCAGGTGAGACATGGAAAAGCAGTTTTAGAGAAATTAGTTAACCTATGGAGAGTGACGGCCTGGTTCATGAAGGGCAGTTATTTGAATGTGCGGTGGCCTTACCCACGTAAAACAGAGTGAAATAGCATTTTGTATAGAAACATATCATTGGATACATGTATTATTCTAGCTATATACTAAACGGCATAGTGCATGGTATTTCCAACCGCGAGATTCGAACCGCACTTCACGATGATGGCAATGAGTAGTTAACAGACAAGACGCAATCTATCTGAAAGTCGACACGTCGAGATTAAAGTAGCCTAGATATTATATTTCAACTTTATTCTCGAAATGTCGAGTTTAATGTCGACATGGCGACTTTAAAGTCGACACGTCGAGATTAAAGTCGACATTACATTTCAACTTTATTCTCGAAATGTCGAGTTTAATGTCGACATGCTGACTTTAAAGTCAACATGTCGAGTTTAATCTCGCCATGGCAAAAATATTTTTTTCTTCATGTGTGGCCCTAATACTCCGTCGTACTATTGCTGTCGATTCCTCGCATAGGCTATTACAGGTAGCGATTGCTTGATGTCAAGTATGACCATTTGGATATTATTGTAAAATATCGAAGGAGTTGTGGGATGTTTACATACCAAATTGCATGTTTATTTTGTCCCCCATCCCTGTTTCATTCACCCGGACCAGGAGGTAGGCTAGGCTACGAACGAACGGCACGTTCTGCTGTTGTTGAAATAATTCCTGAACGGTTTTATTCCGAGCTAAAAATGCAATGATGGCCTATTTGACAGAAGACATGTTGCTAGTGACAAAATATTAGCTTTCAGTGTGGTACGATCTCTAAATTACGTTAATGCAAGTGTTTCAATCATCCCGCTCTCCCTTATGGTTGGCTAGTGGTATCTCATTTCCAAGGGGAATATTTTCACCCCTATGTCTTGCCACTCGGTTTCGAGGGACAAGGGCTAGGGGTAAGATGAAGAGATAGGGGAAGGGGAAGGGGTAAAACAGAGCATTGAGATTGGCCCATAATATAAGCAAGCAGGTGTTCCAATCAATGAATAGCTTGTATGTTTTTTTCTAGCAATAGGACAGTGAAGAGGTGATAGAGAGAAAGTGAGTGGGCGAGAGATATGGGGAGTGGGTTGAGGACCTCAGGCCAAACACAATTCATCTTGGTCGACCTCACATAGATAGCCCACCACTCAGGCTCCACACAGCCGGGGAGCAAGCCTCTGTCCATGGAGGGGGCCAGCTAAAAACATATCTCCTTAAGTCTCCTCTGCAGTGGCCACAACACACCTTCTTCCTAAATATGAAACTTCATAGCACCACACAGAGACAGAGATGGCAAGTGTGATGGGCTCTACACCACCTCCATACTAAGAAGGAGATTAATTCTTCCCATCCACACTTAGAGACAAGCAGATGTGTCTGTGGCAGTATGAACAGCCAAATGCCTTGCAGGATAACACTTTATGACCACTAATATAATACCAAATGGCTTTTAATACAAAAGGGATTTGAACCATAATCCCATATTCTAGTATCAAGCAGAATCAAATTACCAGGGTGTTAGACTCCAGGAACTGAAATTAAGTGAGACTTCTTGACCCCTTTTATGTAAACCAAATACAAAACCTTATGATGGAGTGATAAAATGGCAACTCTGTTAGACTAGATTATGTGTAATGAAACCAAACATTTCATATGTTTTCATTTGCCTTATGAGTACATCAAATACATATATTATGATTAACGATCCTCATATTTGAATGTAGGCAGGGCTTGGCAAGTTTGATCCACGCACATTTGTGGCAGTCATAGAGTGAACTGTGAGGCTTGCGAGAACAACAGGCTTTTATCTTAGGGTACACTTCAGTCAGAATTTAAACAGGCCCTCAAGCATGTAAGCATCCTTACCAAAGATTGCATCAGAGAACAATACATTTGCTGGTGGTAAGAGGCCGTTAGTCTGCTGTGAAAATCCCTGAATGTTTTCTTTTTTTCTCTCTCTCTCTATCTCTCACACACTCTCTCTCACACACACTCTCTCTCTCACACACACACACACACACACACTCTCTTTCTCTTTCTCTCTCTCAAACCCACAGTTTAATAGAGGAGGCTAGCTGGGAGATCAAGCAGCTTCATTCACTTTTGTTCACTACTCCTTAAGCCGTTTAACGACGAAACAGCCCTGACATCTTGCCATGTCTTTAAATTAGTACAAAAGCAGCAATCTCAAAGGCATCTGCCCATGGGGACCGTAATGGCTATCTGGAGAGGTGCGGAGCATTTTAAGATTGGCCTTTAAATTCAACACATGGGCATATATCAGCACATAAACTGACAGGTCTGCTGCATTTCCACCACAGTAATGGTTAAGGAGATGCAATTAAATTAACTTTGTCAGAAAATCAGTGTTTTTTTTCCTTTTCCCTTGATTCCCAAGAAATACAAAGACCAAAGCGGAGACTGTGAATCGAAAAAGATAATGATCTCATTAGACATTTCCGAACTGGCGATGACACGTGTTTCCATGCAGAGATATGTCCTTGGCGGTGAAGGGTCCAGCATGAAACAAGCATCACTGCGTAACTAAGCCATTGCCTTCAACTTCTTCCTCCAAGTATAAATATTTCATTTATAAGAACACATGCCACCCGTAAGAAAACCTGCATTAACTCCAGCCCGATAAATTATTCAACTTAAAAACCTTCATTGTCCCCACATGTGCCCCAATATGCTAAACGAAGTTGCTTTAATCGATGACATTCTGCTGCTCCCGTGTGGTGAAGGCTGCCAGAGAGCAGCCATTACTTTGGAGTGAAACTAAAAAGTCTTTTCAAATGTCAGTGAAAGACATCCACTACAGTGCACTGCTTCCATAGCCAGCAAATCCCATATCAGACTTAGATTAGGCATCTGAGTAAAGATGATGCATTTGTACATTTTGTTTGTTTAAAAACGTGATTTTCCATTTGAAAACTTTCAAACACTATAGTCTGGTAAGTATTCCATAAATTATTCTCAAATCATTCATTTATGAATCCCATACAGGCCTGTTTATTGAGTCGGTCAGCATATTGCATTTGTTTCATGATGTATAGTATGCTCTGGCAGCAGCATAGCCACTCAATGCCATGAAATACCGGACAAACACATATCAGGGCTACATTTCAAAGAACTGCCGACTTGCACTAAAAGAAAGCCACAATTAATTTGATTGCAATATGTAAACTAGGGCCATCGACCTTACCCACACTCAACACCCACAAATCCAGGTGATCGATCAGAAAGTTTCTCATGGAGACCTCTGTCCTGTCATCGCTGTCCTTTTGGTCTAGACCCCATGCGCAGTAGATAAACTTTCCCGTATGGGTTCTAAAGTAGCATGAATAAATTAATATATAGATGCAAATATTCATCTGAAACGGATATGTTAGATGTTGCTAATGATGTCAAAAGGGGTCCTTTAACAGTACCATTGCCATTAAAGGTTTCACTGGAACATTATCATAATGCATAGTAGAGAAAAGTTGCGTTTTGAACTGAACCAGCAGACCTTTTTCAGCAGTGATTTGTTTGATCATATGCAATTAAAAAGAACAAAAGAGAGTCCACCACCTTGGAGCCTTTATATGACTGATATCCCTACACAATATAAGAGTCACTGGGAGTCCGCTGGCAACATATTCATCGAGCACAGCTACTAGCACTTGTTGATTTGGACCAAATCTTATTTTATTTCATTGTAATGAATAGGTTACATAGCTTGCACTTGGATGAAATCACACAGCATTATTTTCTTACACAGAACAAACTGAAGCTATTCATGCCAATTAAAAATTTATATAATAAGTTTACATGAAAGAGTTTCTATAGATTTATGAAATGATGTAACTTTATGGAGTTCATGAATCTTGACAGGCAGGCAGACAGAAAGGCAGGCAGTCATGGCACCAGATCTGTGCAAGATCTGGCCTGAATCAGCCCTCTGAGACTGTTAGATCTGACTGAGACCGCACCACTTTGCTCGGTCATTTTTATTCAATCACTCAGACTAAGTGGTCTATCATTAGGCACTCCATTTTCCATTGTTATTTTGCTTCAGATTTTTGTCTCCCCTTCCTCCACCGACTCCTACTAGCTCTCCTCCTCCTCCGCCCACCTGGGATATTGAGGGTAAGTGCACACACCTGCCATCCATTTCCGAAGGACTGCCATCATGCTAATCGTTGCTCGGGAGAAATGACGGGCTGGTGGTGAGACGTAATCTCTGGACTCGCTGCGGTCACAGTAGAAGTGGCGGCCTGGTGAGTTATGGAGCCCTGAGGGCAGATTTGGCCCATGGTCCTCCGCTCCGCTCCTCTCCTCTCGCCTCCCCATCGCAAACCAGACCCCTGAGGGAACTGTGGGACGCGTGCCCACCCCCCAGCTCTGCGCTTCACAAAAGCTACTTCCAGGACATATTTCTTCCAAACGGACACGTGAAATGGACACGGGGGTCACTTGTTCGAGGCGTCTGCGGGAAAGGACTTGACAGGAGATGGAGCGGGCCTCACAGCTGAGACCTCTGGGCGGCTTGTGAGTGATATTTGGGATTTCACCCTCCCTCTGTTGTGCAGTTTCACGACTCCTCAGCAGTAAGAGAGTGTCTCAACGAGGGAAAGAAGCTCACTTGGCAGACAGCAGCTTTCTCAGGATTTGACCCAGATTAGAGAGAAGCTCTATATCAGCCCTGCCACAAAGAGAAACTAATTGTTACACGGCCCTCGAACATGCCCTCCAGGACATCTGCACTCCTAACCCACTCCACACTACTGACAGCAAATCCCACCTGTTATCACCGTACAGGTAAAAAAAAACAGGAAAAGCCTGGAGTTCTGTTTTTTAACCCATGACACTTTCATCCAGGAAGACCTGCAGTGGTTTCAAAATGCCTGCTCTTACCTAATCTTTACAAATCAAATCACAGCTCTGTGAGCATGGATAAATTATTAGTGTCTTCCTGCACCTTTTGAAACATTCAAACATTGAAAAACAGGCATTGAAAACAAGAATTGCTGAGGGAAGAAATTGTGATAGATGACATTGTTCTAAAATGACAAACTAAATTAAAACCTTCAGGTCTTGTTTTATTTTTCCATGCATCAAGTTATGATCCTGTCTCTTGGGGAAAAAATAAGTGCTGTGGCATAACAAACACAGTTAGTCACGCCCTGTGATATTTATGTAAGGTAATACTGTGATTTCTTCTGCTATTCGGTGACGCAGAACCACATGGCCTCGCTTATAAGCTATTAATGCATTCAAGTCTCTCCTGGATCCTTTCCAGTTTCCAATCGCTCTTTTCTGTAGGCCCTCAAATACTCTCAAATATTAGCGGGCAGATAGGGCCCGCACGGAGTGTATTCTGCTCAAATAAATTATACAGGGATATTGAAATGCCTTTGCTAGCGCTAGCGGCTTCAGCCAGCTTCACCTCACGGAGATGTACCCATTTCCATTCAAGAAGTATCTTCAGCCAGAGCTCTTCAGGGTCTGCGCCCATATGTAGCCCTGGGAGCGGGGTGTGGTGTGTGCGCGGTGTGCCCGAACACTGTACCTTGTGGACATGCAGCGATTATCCATCCTCATTTCCCCCGCACTGCCATACTGTATGAGTTTTTCTGAATGGAGGAGATAGTCTCGCTTTCCCATTCCACCCTTATGAATGTGCCCCGACCGAGCGATAATAAGGGGAAAAAATAAATACTGAGAGCCAGGAGCTATCGGATGCTCTGGAGAGAGTCGATAAGCAAAGCGGGGAATTCAGATGGCAGAGAGTGCCGAGGAGAACCTCGTAGAGAACTGTGGGTTCTGCTTAGCACACCTGAGCTGAGTGACAGGCTAAATGTTCCTCTGAGAACTGAGGCTGCTCAACCAGGGCTGCATATCCTGAATCCCTTCTTCAGCCCTGACCATCATGATTGATTGATAGGTCAAGCTTTTGAAAGCACTTGAATAAGCAACCTAGCACACAGTGCTTCATCATCCCATAACAACACTCTTAGCTCTGGTATTACACTTAGATCATACCCAAACAAACTGTGTGAAACTGAATCATTTTGCACTGGTCTTTATTAGTTATGTAAGCTGTATCAATAACACAGGGTCTGACATTTTAGGTGTTATAATGAGCCAATAACCAGTGACAGTTTTGCATATATGCATAACACCTTGTGAACATGTACATGTACCATCAATTACTTATGTTTTCACAATTACACAACTGTTTACATACAGACAATCCCTGTTTAAACACGGTAATTACCATGCTATTCTATTAAGTCTAATTTAGCTTGAGACACTTAACTAGGTTAGGTTGAGCAATACCAGTATAATTGCATTCAAAACTTTGGCTCTAAACTCCAGTCTGTATATTCAAATTAGTGTGTGCTATCCTCAGGCAATTTCAAACTTTATTTTGAGGATACGACTAGGCACTGAATTTATAGAAACTATTCATATCCCACTATGAATTAGTAATAAAATGTTATTTAACTTTAATTTCATTCATGTGAGATGCTCCGTCGTCAGAACCAAATTAGCCCAGTAATGTATGCAAATGATATGGCAGGATTGAGTTACTCTAGCTCCAAATCAAATCTGAAATCACAATGCACTACAGCAAAGCTTTAGAGGACCAGACATCTTTATTTTAACATTACAAAATAACTAATTTTGCTGAGGACATTAAGCAATCCAAAAAACTGATGATAATTGTACAAAACATAATATGAAAGCAAGGTGACACCACCACAACAGCAGATGTTATCAATATTTAGTACACAAATGTATGGCTTCCACAACAACCTCTTAATGAAGGTCTTCTTTTTTACATGATTACAAAACAAAACAAGATGAGACTATCTCAGGAAAACACCACTAATTTCTCTGATTGACGCCAATTGGAAAAAAACCTTGGTTAGAATCTGAAGCCAGAAAGGCCAAATTTGTGCTATATCACTGATCCATGCCAGATGGCCAGATCACCATATATTGGCCAGATCAGCACCATATGTACTGTAGATCAGACCGTGCCATATCAGAGATAGATCTGTGCCATATCAGGCCCAAATCCACACAATATCAGGACTAGATCTATATAGAGGCCAGATCCACACTACATATACTTCAGATCCATACCATATATAGGCCATAATGTAGTGCAGATCTGTGCCATAATAGGCCAGATTCACTTCAGATGACCAGATAAGCACCACATGGAGTCTAGATTCCCCTAATAAACAGGCCAGATCCTTTCCATATTAGTGCTAGATTGTCTTTAATCTGCCGCTTGCTGGTTTGTTTATCACAACGGCTGAACAAACCTCAAGTCATCAGACTTTAATTTGCTCAGCTGCTGTACATGGTATATGTTGACCCCAACAGATTTCACACAGCATCTAAATGATTCAGCTCAGGATGTGAATGTGGCAATTCGAAGCAACAGCCTTAAACGATTCCAGGAAAACCGTTTGATCTCACAGAGAGATGCATGCATACATGGCTCACATGCTTTGAAACACAGCGGCTGTAGATCACAGGGTAGATGCAGTAGCTGATGTTTTCTTTTCTGTCTGTAGATATCCCTAAACACCAACTGGCCTTATTACACCTCGCTTGTGACCTTCACCAGGGACTTAAGATGGATTCCTATCCCAGAAGTAGCAGTTAAAGTCCATGTCCTCATGACCAATCCATTCTAATTGATTAGATGTGGTTTATCTTCCATGATCATAACTGATGACTGTTATTTCTTCCTCATAAGACATCTATATGCATTAAAACTGCCAAAGGTAATTAATTAATATGAATGTAATGATCACTGAAAGTGGGATTTTTCAAAGCACATACTGCTACCATACAGGGGCAGCTTATGGCATAGGCAACACGCATACTGTACATTGGCCCTAGGGCACCATATGCAAGAGCAGGGCCTGTTCTCCCTATAGAGCCCTTCACGGTCCACGCCAAAAAAGGTGTGCGCATGTCGGGGTCAGAAAGCTTTCCAACCCGTTGAATTGTGTGTGTGTGAATTGACTGAAATGTCAAGGAAATGTCAAGAAAAATGCTTACTTGTACTACTTTTATGCAAATATACACGCTGGGCTTGTCAACCAGATAGCCCTATATGTCGGGCTAATGAATCTCTGGCCACTTGCTAACGTCGTCTACCCATTCTGTTATCAGCTCAGGATCAGGTAGTCTTTCGCCATTAGCTAAGACTAATTTATTAAGGTACGGTTCATTGGGTAACCTTGGGTTACAGCTCAACATGCCAAAATGTAAAATGGTTACATTTTGGCCATCGGAGTTCAGGTAGGAGGGCCCCTTAGCAGGATTTTGCTAAGGGCCCCATGGAGGTCTGAACCGGACAATCAACAATCATAGAGCCCAATAAACGGCTCTGGGCATTCGTAAACCACATTTCAAATACGAGAAAATGAACGTGTAGTTCCCAGACCCCATCTCAATGAGATGAGGTCTGACGTTAGCCAGGCTGGCTAACGTCATTAATTTCAATACAATACAATACAAATCCAGCCATCTTTTACTGACAAACATAATAAGGATGAGGAAGACAAGGAGGTGGTTGGGCCAGTTGACTTAGTGTGCCTCCTGGCCTGCTTCCTGCTCTCTTTAGGAGATGTAATCTGAGCTCTCATTCTCAGATAATCCCCTAGTGATAAGGACAATAATCCAGGGACGAAATCAACCCGCTACAAGTATTTTCTCAGACATGCAACATCACGCTATTAGCATGTCTGTGCTAGGAGGCTAGTGCCTGAGAAGGAGGGGTGTTAAAATGAAGATCTGAATCAACTACAGGGCTTCCCAGCCTAAGGCCTCACTCCCAGCCTGCAGCAGTTGCCTCACCATTTGCACTGATTAATGAAGACGATTAGAAACCCTGTAGCAGGTTGCAGACACCAACCGACTTCCACCAGCGCGCTGATGATTATGGACTGCATGGGAATTTTCTGGAACTGACCGACTTTTACAGACACTCTGGGCCTCTGACTCGAAGAAAAGTCCAGAAAAGTAAACTCCTACTAATGAATAAATATGTTTCACTGATTTATAAATATCATTTGGCAGTGTGTTTCCTAACATACAGGACTGCAAATCCCACTTCCACTATAGTGGGCTGGATAGTCTCCAAGGATAATTTACTGAAATCTCGATGTAGGGGCCATATTAGCTGCCATAATAAAACATGAGCACAAATCAGTTCTGGGGTTAATGTCAAAGCTGGCTTAAATCTTTTCAGAGGCAAAAATATCCAGTCAGACAGTCTAGCAGAAGTAGAAGCTGTTTTGAATACACTACTACACAACTATTTTGTGGGAAAAAACCCCCATCTGTGTCCAGAGCTAGTGTGTGGGCTAAGATAGTTTGCTATTTGCTGCTGTGCAGTTCTTTTGCCAAACAAGCATACAGTACATCTTCCTAATCCACTCCACCCCACCCTCTCCACTAACATCTCGCTAACATTTCGCTAACGTTTCACTAACGTCTCTCGTCCTTCGCTGTCCTGCTGCCAACATCTCCTCTCGCCTGCCTGACTGTGAGTCTCCTGAAAGCCCTCAGCCCCGGTGCAGGTGCATTCCAAATGACTCTCTGATGCCATATGTCAAATTTTAGCACTTGCTGAGTGGAGTGACATTTCTCTTGATCGCTCCTAGCAACTGCGTTACAAGGGGGGTCGGCACATGCTTACCTCTCTCTCTGTCTACATGAAAAAGAGAGAATACAAATAAAACCCCCGCAGTAAACATTTATATTCAGCCACATGCTAGTTTATGCCACCACCGCAACAAGTCTCCTGCCATTTCCATAACAAAGATATGTTATTAAGACAGTTGTTTATTATGTCTAAGGGGACAGAGGGTCCTTCAAAAGCAGATGGCCTGTAATTTATTTCTGTCAGTGTGTGTGTAGCGCTGAGTGTGTGTGTGTGTGTGTGTGTGACATTGATGGCAGGTTATTGCACCAGTGGCAATTCTATTATTAACCGTGCCGCAAATTGCTTTTTTTCACCCCCAACGCCGTTTTTTCCAAATTGTACTTACACAGTGTACATTTGGTGAGCTGAGTAACTGGCAATCATGACATTCCCCGTTGATACAAGGCACATTGTTCCTTGTAGTCATCAGTTTGAAGTATTGAAATGATTGCCCACTCTTTCTCCAAATAGAAGATTGAACTAAAAGTAGAGTGTGTGTGGGTGGGGGGGTGTCAAAGAAAAGTAAATAAAATAAAAAATCACCCAAGTCCCCAGTGCCCTCTCTGGTGGCCCAGGTACATGCAACAGCTGGCAATAGCCTGAGCCTGTGCTTGGCCCGAGGGAACACAAGGGGCCTACAGTACCTACAGAGCAGCTGAGGTACAGTAGAGCCAGGTTCAACCCAGATGTGGCTCGTGTCTGCCTTAGATACAGACAATGAGCATGGAGGTAAAAAGCACATCCCACAAATAGGTGTTGGAGCAAAGGTAGTTACAGGGGGTCTGCATGGCATGTGCTTCACAAAAGTGTAATATGAGTTGTTCTCGATTTTGTCTTGGAGTGCTTTCAACATTTTCTCTTGCCTAAAAGCAAAAATACGAAAACACAGAAGAAATCCTGAAATCAATGAATACTAAGAATACAGGATACAAAAAAAATAAATAAGAGGAAATTTGTTTAAAAACATAAATAAGAGGAAATTAGTTTGTATAATTTCTTGCATGAGGACCATTGTTTCGTCAGCAGCCAACTCTGATGTGCAAACAGCTCAGGGCCAAAACTGGTCCTGAGACAGTGACTTTATAACTTACTTACTTTATATATCCTCATCAGTGGCAGTGTTTACAGTTTCTCACAGAACAAATGGACGTCTTCTAAGAGCTTAACTAATGTACAGCCATTACTGAGAATACCCAGCACAGCCCCGACTCAGTCAGCACTCCTACACAGTCTGTTAAAGAGAATATGGCGCAGTAAAAATAAATGAGTGTGGTTGTACAACAGGGAGAAACAACCACACGGCAGTCAATATGTCAATGAAAGTAAGGATGCTTCCTACTTGCTCTTAAGGTTAGTCTACAAATTCTGCATTTCAAGGCCCCTTCCCACCTGAGTAAAGGCTACTGATTTTCTGTCAGAATGCAAGTGTTACCATAATTATTGCAACATCTGACATTCAGTGGCCTTCTTTTGGAGGAAGTGCTTCATCTCATTATGGTGGTGCAGTATGCTTGTGGGACATGGGCGAGGATAAACCTTTATTTTTAATTAAGACGCGGTTGCCCTCGTTAAAATGACAGTGACAAGGCAAATGATCGGGGCACTTTGCGAGAGGAAGGTGCAAGCAAATATGCATCTGACTCCCCGCGGGAGCGAAGGAGAGTTCATGATTCAGCGTTTTTGAGCGCTCTGACAGCTTGCTCTGCATAGCCTAGCAAGTCTCAGGATACAAGTCAGAGGCCATCAGAGGTGTAACCTACCCCACTAGACTATTAGCCCTCAACAGGCCATGACATGAAATCCATTAAAATACATGTTTTGGTCATTTTATTTCTCATTCATGTGATGATCATACAAATAATATTGACCTGGACACAGCTAAAAATACAGGTATCATGAGACCTGAAAGAACACTTTTCCTCCCATGACTAGTGAAAGGCCTTCATGGGGAAATGTCTGGAATAATAAAAAAAAATGGCAAATGCTTGAGTCTCCATTTCATTTTCATGAAATAATTTAGCATACTTCACATAATATAGCTTCAAAATTGAAATTTTAATATCAAATATTGACGGGATGCCGACCATACTTGTGTAGGCCCCTAACAGTTGGTTTTACAATAAGAAGCAAAAAAAGCTTAATTTTACCATCGCTTAGCCTACCTATCCTCGTGGTTGTGGGATCTATGATCGCTAGCAGCTGTGAAGTCTTTTATTCTCCAAGATAGCTCTATGGTGTAGCCTACTGTCTACTGACGTGGGCTAAAATAAACCATCTACAGTCATCCAAAATGAATTGCCAGAGATAGGCTATGAAGGGAAAAAGTGCAGCATTTTAAACATGGCAAGATTATTTTTTTACCGAACAGTTTGTTCTAATTTGTCTCGTGAAATTAGTGCTTGTGGACATCAATCA
This sequence comes from Alosa alosa, assembly GCF_017589495.1. Taxonomy (NCBI): domain Eukaryota; kingdom Metazoa; phylum Chordata; class Actinopteri; order Clupeiformes; family Clupeidae; genus Alosa; species Alosa alosa. The sequence goes on from NC_063204.1 coordinate 26,210,682, forward strand.
CCTATCTTCTGTCCTTCTATTTCAAGTTATCATGAGTGTCATTTGATTATATAATCACAACAAATGCTAATTAATGAAAACAGAATAGGCTTATGCGCTATAGGTTAACTTTACAGGTCACTTAGGCTAACTCCTCGTATGTCAAAAGAAACTGATTTGATCCTAATTGTTTAGCGATCACACACAACAACTTAACACAGCAACCCCAAACACCACTGTTGAACCTAGGCTACTGCTTCAGTCATGTAAAAATAAGCAGTTTATGAATTATCTTTACCCGTTTAATCAAGTCCACATGACCAAAATAACAACATATTTAAAGGCTGAGCTAGCATAACAGCCTATATAGGCGATGCTGCAATGGATAACTAATAAAAAGTTTCATACAATTAATGAACTTTATCACTCACATTCTGTGTTTTTCTGGGTGGTTATATATCCATGCAGATCGTCTTCGAATAAGCCATCGCTGTTATATGATATAATATGTTACAGGATTCATGACTAACGCCATTAATGTAACATGATGCTGACTGACGCTGGCTATAACAGTAGGCTACCGTTAACGTCTGCTGAGTCTACTGCCTACCAAAACCTGTCGCTGTTCAGTTGAAGTTAAATGATCAAATATTGTTTGATTTTGTGTCAGCTTTCAGAAGGAAGACATGTTCCTTTCTGGTCAAATTTCACAGCTTCTAAAAAGTCTATCGTCTTCGTGTAAACCGAGTTTTGAACAGAGAAAAAAAGTTAGGCTACCATTAGGCTACATGCAGGTTCTCCCATAATGTTATCGATACAGATCAATGCACCAAATCAGGGCGATTTTAGCGAAACAACGTTCCTGTGACAGGCTATCAAATATTGAACAATGGGATAACGTTTCATCATCACCTTTATTGATGCCTGAAATGTTGACATTGCTGAAATACAGAGATGTAGCCTACAGAGAGGCAGCTGCAGACAACGATGTTCAATGGGTTCAACTTGTCCCTTGCCTACCAGCTGGATGTAAACAAAGCTATAGAACCTAGAATACGTCACATGAAAAACGTTAATAGACCCTTTCAAGAGAGTTCCATTATCAGCATCATAGTTGGCCCCACAAGGCTTCTGTTTTAACATTCCATATGTTATCTTAAAGGAACACGCCACCCAATGTCAGTAGTAATATATGTTCTTACCTTAACTTTCACGAGTTGAGTCATATCTCTCCTGTGTCGGTACGTGCACTCAAACGATCTGGTGCGCGGCGCAAATGTGTTAGCATGTTGCTATGCTAGCGGGCTCAGACATAGCCATAGAGGGAGAAAGATAGCTCCCAAGTGCTATTGCGCCACACATTGTAGTTCTCCTGTTTATTCGCTTGGAAAATTGCCACATTTCATGTTGTGTGACCTTACACATTTTTATCAACTACTCGTGCAACTGTATTTAAGTAGGGAAAACGTGGATGTTTTTGATTACTGCTATCTTCCTCCCTCTATGGCTACGTCAGAGCCCGCTAGCATAGCAACATGCTAACACATTTGCGCCGCGCACCAGAGCGTTTGAGTGCACGTACTGACACGGGAGAGGTATGACTCAACTCGTGAAAGTTAAGGTAACAACATATATTATTACTGACATTGGGTGGCGTGTTCCTTTAATGCAGAGGAAGTAGATTGGGAACCAAATAGAATGTTCAAACATTGTTTTTGTTTTTATTGTTGAAAGGGTCTATATAAGTATCTTACTCAGTGGATGTTTTTATCTTCTAGTGCTCTCTAGTTCTCCTATTCTTGGTGAGGCAAAAGACGTTCAGTCTTCAGTTGATGTATTAGCCTGACGTATACTCAATTCTAGTCAGAATATGAGTCTGATACTGCTCCATTGGGACATAATTATGGGCCGTGTTTCAACCGATACAGGAGGGGAATGCCTCTGCACTCAATTGGATAGACCTAACCAATCAGAGCAACGAAATAGCTTACCGTGAGGTGTAGGAAGAAAACACACAAACCATCCTTCTTCTCCACAAATGCCTTAACATTGTTTTCTGGTCTTTTGTAAAAGTTAGTGCCGTCAATAACTCCTAGCCTACACAAACACTCATTAGCGAAATCTATAAGAGATACGTAGTAGGGTAGGCTATTAGGAAAAAACTGATATCCCCTCCGTTTTTAAAAATAATTCTGTTGAACACTGATATGCTACAAACATGTTAAACAGCTGGGAAAGGCTGTCGCAAATCCCTCGAACAGGTGGTCAATCAGAGATTTAAAATGAACGAGGGAACATGTCGCAATGCAACAGCGCTGTTTTCCCTTGGTGAAAGTGAAACCACGAGTTTTTCCACATCTCAACTTTGGCCAAAGTTTTCAGAAATAATCGTTTTCAGTAATAAAACCTCATTAAATAATATGCATTTTCCATATGGGGTCTTAAAAGCCATGTATCCTTCTAGCCACAGCGTTTTTGTTTCAAACATAAGCCTAATCTAAGCGTGCTCAGATGACGTGATAGACCAGGCGCTGTTGCTCACCTGTCCATCATCGTAAAAGCCCGATTTGTTTGGTCTGCCCAATCTAGGGCAAGCATACTTGCTCCACAAGTATGCCAGACAGAACTTCCCGACCTCAAATGTTGTGGGCGGGACTAAGTTCGGAATGGCACCCTGGCTATTGATGTATGGCAATAGAAAAATCCAAAGATCACATGTTTTGCTACCAATCCTTTCTCCCTGTAAAATAAAAAAATATTTTGGCATCAATTCTTGTATTTTTCAGGTAGTGCAGCTTTCACACCCCATGTGATCGTTTTCTCAAGTGCCATTGTTTCCAAATTGGACCAGCCCTCACCATCGGACCATAATGATTCATCCTAGCTTTTCATACATTCACACATGATTTAACAAACACTGAAAAACCACAAAATAAAAACAACACAAAAAACTAAAGAAATTAAAGGATTTCACATGCTACACATATAGTGCAAATTGTTCAAACCAACAAATGTGCATGATCTGCTTCATACAACTACACAGTTCATACACAGTTCAGACTGTTCCATAGGTAGAGATTCTATTGAAGGGACATGATACCTACTTATGCATTCATGCCATGGGGAAGCAAGCTGCTCAGTGTGAAAAATCAATTTGGCCTCAATTGTTAACAATACATTATCAATACTGGCACCTAGTCTTTCTACAGTTTCAGTTCCAAAATCAAACCATGCAACTGACAATCACTAGTCTAACTTGTGCATTGCTTCAGAGTGACATATGCATGGCAAGTAAACAACAAATAAACGACCTAACCCCAACCTTAACCCTCAATGCAGTATCTGCATAGGTAATCAGAGCCAGGCTAAATGTGTCTTGCTGGCACAAACTAAGATAAATGTCATATAGACACTAATCTTGTGATAAGCAGGTGCATGAGAGGACAGAGATGGATGTGTACTCTCCACAATGCTCATTGGCATTTAATGTACTATCCAAGTCTGTATTAGAAGTCTTTAAAAGCATTGAATTCCAATACACAGTACAGATCAAATGTTGACGAGTTTCTATCCTCTCACCTGTATTCTCACAACCAGCTGTTATATCTAAGTCTATATGCATAATCTGTACAGAATCTTACCACACAGTCCTAGACACCTACACACAGTACTAGATGTTGATGAATCTCTGTTCGCACCTGCTGCAAAAAACAATTCGATCCGCTATATCTAAATGATGTGTTTGTTTTGTACAGTTTGTTACTGCACAGGTCCTACACACACTTCATGAGAAGTTCGTCTGAGCGTTCGCGGGAGCTCTGGCTCAGCCCACGAGGTGACTCATATTCAGACGAGTCGTCTCTGGAATTCAACCATTTCCTGAACACTTCACCCCCATCCTCAGCATCCAATTTTCCATCCCAGAAAACAATACGTTATCATCTCACAGCGTTGTGTGATTGGCACCCCACTGGCATTTACAAATCCCAAACAAAACTACTGCTTTCACAAATACTGTTGGAGGGCATATTTCTCCACCTTCTTTTTTTTGCTTATTTGCACTTTGTATCTAATTTGAAATTTCAAAGCAGTACTCGGTAGTGGAATATTAAATAGGAAGTCATTGGCAAGTGTTGCATTTCTAATTAATTTTCCTATTTACTGTATAATAAACATGACAAATTTGATGGGAGCATCAGTGATTCAAGGAAGCAGAAAGTTTCAAATGACCTTGACATTTCACTTTTCTTAAATGCCAACGGATTCCTCATTTGACCAAAGCAGGATCAACAAACAGGGCAGCTGTTTACTGTGAAAAATGAAACAGTCATTTCACTATCTGCAGGGAATTTAGACAACCAGTCACCTTTCTTTATTATCTCACAATTATTCAGAGACAATTGGTAATGTGAATAATCCTCATTCTCTGCACCTGTTCAGATTTAGGCCAGTCGTGTACCTCTAGAGTCCGCGAGGATGTGAGGGTCTGCAGAGGTCCGAGTGGCCGACGTAAATTTTTTCATCAGAGGGAGTATGCACAGCTCTGATTTCTTTGACTTTTTGTGACTCATGGGCTGTAAGAGCAGCAAATGCACTCTGTATAAAGTGGACTAGAAAATACTTCCTCAATGTAGGACACACATTTTAGTCAAGAACATGCATCTTTGCTATAGCCTTACTCTTAGTCACTTTGGACACAAGCTTCTGTTAAATGAATGAATGGAAATGGCTGTTGCCTGGACGTACTTTACTCCTCTAATGTGGCTGCCACCAGTGGGCAGTTTGTTACACAAACCAAAGGAGGGGTTGTCCACCTCGTCTGAACATGATTTGGCAATAACTAAAGTACATCATAATTATTTGATGCTTTTTAACCTAAAAATCTACCTAATAATACCTAATAATCTTTCAGGATGGATGCATGATCCTTAACTAAAGCCCTGGCTAACAAGAAAACAACAGGAGCTGTGCGAGTCTTGCAACCCAAGTGGTGGTGTAGGTTAATGGGCTTTGATCGAGGCTGGTGGGGGTGGGGGGTGTGTGTGGAAGTGTGAGGGTGGGCGTGGGTGGAAACAGGTGCTCCAGGCTGATTGAGTCATCTTTCACCTTATACTCCCCCATCACATCACCTCCACCTTCTGCTCGTGACCCCCCAGTGCCTGCGCCTCACCTCCCGGCTGCCTGGTCGCCTTCAGCCCCTAGCCACCGTCTGACTGACTGGCTGTCTCACTGCCTCACACCACCGCTCATCTGCCTGCATGCACCCACATGCACACACACACACACACACACACACACACACACACACACACACACACACACAGAAAGAGAGAGAGAGAGAGCAGCACACACACAGGCATATCTAAATGTCTGTGGACACATGTGCACACACGCATGGGGGAACACGTAATGTGCATGCACACATGCTAGCACATATGAACATGTGTTTACATACAGTACACATACAGTACACAGAGGTGGGCACAAATACATTAAAAAACTATTTTGTTACAAACTACACATACTGGCTCATAAAATGTAACATCATGGTATATCAACTTTTTAAAAAGAAACTACAAGGCATATTATTGAAAACGTATCCCCAAGAGACAAGAAATACTATATTCTGATTGGCTGGCAGATGGCTACAGGATTAATTCTGTACATTGAGGCTCCTATGAAGTAGATCTGGTAAAAAAAATGTAAACAGCATCCCATATCGATGATTGAACTGACAAGAAGCAAACTTCGCAACAGTGGATTCAACTGTAACATAGTGTTTCCTAACTGGTGGGTTGGGACCCAAAAGTGGTTCGTGGAATCGCTCTGGGTGGGTCGCAGAGTTTGTGGTTAAAAAAAAAAAAAAAAAATGACCTATTGAAATTACCTCATTGACATGGACATAGACAATGTTTATGTGACAGGTCATGTTAGACATAATTTTAGTGGTAAACGCAAGTACGCTGCTACCCTGAATATTTGAAGTAGCCTCAGATATGGATTCACTTAAACTGAGGACAAAATAGGACAGAAACCCCACTGTGTGGTGTGCAGTATGGCTGGCACATGAGAGCATGAAACCATCAAAACTAAAATGCCACATGAAAACAAGGCACCCCTGTCAAAGTCATACCTGTCAAGTAGAGTAATGCCAAACATCCTCATGTTCCAAACAAGTAGGCCTACAGGCACTTCGCTTGTCTTACCATGTAGCTCACCATATCCATTGGCTTGAATGCTAAAACATATATATATGGGCCGCGACTTTATAAACATGGGAAATTGTAGGTCCCAAAGCCAGACCAGTTGAGAACCACTGACATAGAATACTACCCACCATCATTTCCGTAACCAATGAATGTAGAACGACATATTTAACGGGTCAGCCTCTTTTTAAACTGAACTGCATTTCCCTTTTTGTGCTATAAATGCATGCCTATTGCCTACATAAATGACTGGCAACATGGGGGACAAACAGAATAACATCCTGCAAGGTGTCCCGATATGCAGAACTAATGAACTTGGTGGAGAAAACTCTTCCTGCATCGGGGAAGTCTTTCCATCCGTCTCCTCCATATAATTTCGGCATTTCCATATCATACCTCGGCGGATGTTATCCCTGGCATAAATCCTCATGTCAAATCCATTAAGTGGTTTTAATACTGTCCTGTAGTGAGACTGAATATCAGCTATTAGGTACTCAAGGTCATGGGGTCAAAGGTCATCATATGGGGTCCATGTCTGGGGTCCACATTAAATTGGCGGCGCAAAAAAATTGGGATACAACCCATGTTGACCATTTTGGCTCCTTCAGTTGACTTTTCTATTCATTTTTTCCAACTTCAGACATGTCCAGAGGGGAACGAAAAAGAGAAAAGTTGTATCTAACACTTACGTTGGTCACAATGTGGCAATACTGTAAGAAAAAGGAAAAATGGGTTTACATTTTACGCTGTCCTTCCAAAAGGGTAATGAAATTAGTATTTGTATGGACAAAATCGCTACTTAGGTCAACTTTAGAGCTGAATATAGGGAATTGCCCAAGGAATATCATTGGGCACCCACCCTATTCTTATGGAGTAACCCCTAGGCAACAAGAAAAAAAAAACTGTTTCACCATGATTCTGGCCTTTGGCTCCCGGACTATGATAAGCATAGCTTATTGTAATGGTTAGTAACTGAGTGATGAAATGTTGGCTTAATGACAGATTTTTCTTAAGTATTTGAAATACTCTAAATCCCTCAAAGTATTTTGTTACAAACTACATTAGATTTGTTCTAATCCTGTAAAATACAAAATACGCTAAAGTAATTAAATACGTATTTAAAATACATATAATTAAAATACTGCTCATGTCAATTAGTTCATGTAGCTGTACTGTTCCAAAATGTACCAGCAATGTAGGTAGGTAGTATAGCCTACATGAATAAAATATTTCCAGCAACAGCCCTGTTTATTTTGTGTTGTTTCAGTTGTCCTACAGTGATAACTGGTATAAATTACATTAATGTCTAAGACAATCTGGGTAATTTAACTCTTTACACATAGGCTTCAGTAATTTTTGGTCCTGCTTTCAATTGTAAATGATACTTTGAATTCAAGCAGAAACTCTTCTTTAATAATTGCTTGTTAGCCTACTTGAATATGGAGTATTCATATGCTCCATGCCTACCTCTGGTCAGTCAGAGAGATAACCAATGAGGCCTAGGCTACATCACTTTCAGTGCTCTATGACAGTTGAACATATATGCATATTTAAGGGTAATGCAAAGATTTTGTATTTAATTAGGTGTGCCGACCGATTTGAGGGCGCTTGGGCCAAATATGCCAGGGCCGATTTTTGGTCCCAGTCCACCCCTGCTGACAGTACACATACACATACGTTTGCACACACAGGGAAACCTGCAGCTTCCATGTACACACACATTCTCACATGTGCACACAAACATGCAAAGCCTACACACAGACTCCATACATACATGCATGCAAACACAGGGACACACATGCATGCAAAAACACACACAAACAACCTTCACTGGCACACACACAAATGACTACATCCATATTCTACCATGTAAAACCCATACATATGCAGTGCTAAAGTGTCACTAAAGTACACTATAGCCTATGTGCAACTTCTACACAGTGTACATTTCTAGATACATGGACACTTGGATACATGAAAATATACATGGGAAGATACATGGAAACATACATACACATATACACACACCATCACACAAAATATATACTCTTAAGCAGAGAGCCTTTACTTTCCATGCACACTGCCTTCGTAGACATACACACACAAAATATACACATACATGAATAATATATAAACAACTAAGAGACCCCATGTTCAAACATGTTTGTTGGTTTCTCACAGACTGGCATAAACACGCACATACACACCACACACACACACACACACACACACACACACACACCACACACACACACACATACAAACACACACACACAAACACACCACACACACAAACACAAACATACACACACACACACACACACACAAACACCTCTGTGTGTCTATGAGTCAGAAAAAGAAAGAGAGAGAGAAACTGTGGAGTCCTCTGCCCTACTTCCTCTGACTTGGTGCTCTATATGCTGACAGCCATATCTGGTTTAGTTTGACTGAAAATCTCAGAGCACCCACCATTGTTATTCTGCTTTTGTTTTTCTCTAATAAACACTATCATAAATAATTCTGACAAACAACAATATTTCTCTAGATACTCTGAGACATACAAAATCCATATCTGCTGATGATATATTTAAATTCTCCAATTACAGCACATGAAACATCCTGAAGTATGACTGGAAAAGATCAACTTCTCTTGTCTATCATAGACCTCCACTTCCCTCGACAATCACACCTAAACTGTCCAAATTAGCCCACCAACTGTGTAAGTACTAAGTAGTTTTGTTTAGTTCTCGTTTTATTATTTACAAAGCCATAGCAGTTCTTTTTTGGATTATTGACACTGCGATAAGAGTGCCGGGGGCCGTTTTACCCGCGTGGCTGCCATCCGAGTGAGACGTGCCCGCGGATCAGATGGCATTCACGAGGGCACACATCACGGTGGCATGATTGGCAGGTGCGGGTATTTCAGTGGAAGGGCATTCCCAATGGCTCAGTGAGCTGTAGGTGAGAGCAGAGAAGGGAAGGGAAAAGGGAAGGCTGGGGCACTGAGGTACTGCGCTGGTGCTGCTGAGACAGCTAATGCTAACGCTAATGCTGCTGCCACGCACACGCGCAAACAAACTAGGCTACCATCAGCATAGTGAGGGTCTGGGTCCTGTCGTTTCTCCTTTATGTCTCCTCACTTTAAACAGGCACCTGCTGATGGTCAGTCAGTCACAGTTTTTGATAGGACAAGTAAGGTCATTCGATCAATGGCATAACTGTCAGCTAGTATTTGAACAGTTTATTTATCCATAACATTTACATGCAAATTGCCTTTGCATTTCATAGATGCTATAAGTGAGAGGACAGATAGGAGAAAGCAAGCAGAAGGTACATTAACTCTGTAAGGCAGCGTTTCTCAAACTGTGGGGCATGGAGACATGCCAGGTGGGGCGAACTGACCTGAAAAACAGTTTTTTTAGTTTTTTTTTATCTGTAGCCTGGGCCCAGGTAGCACCCGATCATAATGGACGACTGTGTTATTTACAGGGAAGCCGCGTCAAGGCAGCTTAGTTAGTCCCGTCCCGACCTACATGAGATTTTGAACGTTGTTGTGAGAGTGGTGAATTTCATCAAAACCCGCCCTTAAAAAAGCGCGTATTCTCCGCACTTTGTGAAGAGATGGTAGCTGACCAAAAGGCTGTACTGTTTCACAGCGAGGCAAGGTGGCTTTCCCGGAGGTAAAGTGCTGTCGCTGTGTTTGAGTTTCTGATAGCCTCTTCTTGGAGGAAGAGCGCATGTTTGAATCTGCAAGCACGTTCAATAATGAACATTTCTTGATTTGCTGGCCTATCTTAGCGATATATTTGATATATCTTAGCGATACATTTGAGTTAAATGTCCAGTTACAAGGCAAAGACAAGCACCTTACCTCACCTAGCAAATAAGATTACTGCATTCACCAAAAAAACTTGAGTATGGGACAGGTGCCTCGATCACGACAGTATTATGCCTTTGAGATTTCTGAGCGAAATCGCTGAAACGTCTGATTGGGAGGCACTCTTGTGATCCCATGTATTAAACAGTAGGCCTACATCACATCCTTGCAAAGTTTATTTCAAAAATATTTCCCAACCAGCAGTGCTTAGTATGACTGGATTATGGATCCATTTAATGCAGCATGTTGGTATTTCATTGAATATATTGTAACCCCACATGGATAGCATGGAACCATCGTTTTTCGTTTTGATCTGTGGCCCCCCCGCTGGACTGGACCCCCCAAAAGGAGGGTAGGGCAGACACAGTTTTCTGTGAATATCTCGAGAACCGTAGGGTTTAGGAGGACCATTTTTTTTTGTATGTTGATCTCAAGGGGCCATGTCAACCCATTCCATAACCACTCATTTCATGTATAAGCCCACCTAGTTAAACACAAAAAGTAAAAATGAGGTGTTGTAATCGCAGGTATCTGTGACCTAACATAGTCAAAACTGCACGAAATTGGAAGTGTAGGATCATTATGACACCCTCTGAATGCACGCCAAGTTTTGTGGAATTCCGTTCATGGGGGGCCACACAATAAATTAATTTATGTTACTATAGCCTACACCAACTGGCCTGTAGGTGGCTGGAGACGGTTTTCTGTGAATATCTCGAGAACCGTAGGGCCTAGGAGGTCCACCTTTTTTTTGTATGTTGGTCTTAAGGGGGCATGTCAACCCATCCCATTACCACTTATTTCATGTATAGCGCCACCTAGTTAAAAATTAAAAAGCAAAAAATTAGGTGTTTTCATCACAATATCTCTGGCAGACATGGTCAAAACTGCACGAAATAGAAAGTGTAGGATCATTATGACACCCTCCGAATGGATGCCAAGTTTTGTGTACTTTCGTTCATGGGGGGCCTTACAATAAAATAATTCATGTGTACATTTAGTGACCATACACCAACAAGGATTCCCGGGACACTGAAAGACCGGGGTACACGAAACTTGGTGAGCATGTAACCCCACATGGATAGCATGGAACCGTCGTTTTTCGTTTTGATCTGTAGCCCCCCCGCTGGACTGGACCCCGAAAGGAGGGTAGGGCGAACCTACAGTTTTCTGTGAATATCTTGAGAACCGTGGGGCCAATTTTTTTCCATATGTTTGCCTCCAGGGGTCATGTTAACCCATTTCATGCGCACACATGTGCATAAACAGATACACACGCACACACATACATTAACAGTAATCATATGTATGACACATACTCACACAGTAGACATATGTACGCATACATGCATATGCACAAACACACATACAGTACGCAGACAAACACACAAGCACGCACACACACAGACACACACACACACACACCCACACACATAAACATAAACGTGTGGACGCACACATGCACACAATTCAAGAATTTCTCAGAATTATGAACAGGCAAGATGGGGGTGGGGTTGTATAAAATTAATTTTACATGTGAAATCTATGAACTAATCATTTTTTGGTATTTGTTGTCTAGCAGATACCAGTGAAGCGTCGGAAGCGGTGTGCGAGGAAGCAGAAGAGGGGCAAGCGCGGAGGCGTCCGGGCCAGGCTAGCGGCCAGCCCAACTCGCCCAGCCATACCGTCCATTCTCCTGGCAAATGTACGATCACTGGACAACAAAATGGATCACATACGACTGCTGAGATCAACGAACCGGACAGTAAGTAACTGCTGTGTGCTCGTCTTCACTGAGACTTGGTTAAATGACAACATTCCGGACTCTGCTGTACAACTGGAGCAGCTAGCATGCTATCGAGCAGACAGGGCCATTGTAAAGGGAGGTAAATCAATGGTGAGGAGGAATCTGTGTTTACATCCGTGACGAATGGTGCCGGGACACTGTAGTAGTATGCAAACACTGCTCACCACTGGCAGAGTTTATGATCATAAAGTGCCGTCCTTTTTACCTGCCAAGGGAAATTACTGCGATTCTGCTAGTCGTGGTATACATCCCGCCTACCAACAACAACAGCTTATAAGAACGCTGCTCTTAGTGAACTGTACCAGGCTGTCAGTGAACAACAGACGGCACACCCAGACGGTTTCACCATCTTCACTGGAGATTTTAACCATGTTGATCTCAAAACTGTACTTCCAAAGCTACACCAGCATGTTGATTTTCCAACAAGAGGAGATAACATCCTGGACCTGGTCTACACTACACACAAAGGGGCATACAAAGCCACCCCCCTCCCCCACATTGGACTTTCAGACCATATCACTGTTATGCTAATGCCCGCATACAGACAAAGGGTAAAAGTGAACAAACCGGTTCGTAAGCAGGTAAAAGTGTGACCTGAGGGAGCCTCCGATGCTCTTCAAGACTGCTTTGACACAACAGACTGGGAAATGTTTAAGCAGGCAGCCACTTACAACAACCGGACAGACATAGAGGGAGTATACAGACACTGTAACCTCTTACATCACCAAGTGCATCGATGATGTGACCCACACAAAAGACATCATCACTCGGGCTAACTGGAAGCCATGGCTGACAGGGGATGTCCTCAGGCTGCTGAGGGCCAGAGACAAAGCCTACAGAGCTGGGGATGAAGCTGGCATGAAAACAGCGAGAGCCAACCTGTCCCGTGGCATCAAGGAAGCAAAAAAGGAATACACTCACAAGATAACCACCCACTTCAAAGACAGCAGGAACGCGACAAAGCCTATGGCAGGGCATTCAGGCCCTCACGGACTACAAGCCCGCGCCACAGAGCTGTGAGAGCAACATCCCTCTGCTCAACAACCTGAACCGCTTCTTTGCTCGCTTTGAAGCACAAAACAGCACCTGCCCACAGAAGACCCATCCCCCTCTACATGAGCAGCCCCTGTGCCTCTCTGCCGACAGCGTGAAGAGGACACTTGCTGCTATCAACACCCGTAAGGCAACAGGTCCAGACAACATCCCAGGTCGTGCGCTGAAGGACTGCGCGGGGGAGCTTAAGGATGTCTTCACAGACATCTTTAACACTTCCCTGAAGCAAGCCATCGGCCCCATCATGTTTCAAAGCTGCCACCATCATACCTGTGCCGAAGAAAACTGCTCCATCCTGCTTCAATGACTACTGCCCTGTGGCACTGACACCCATCATCATGAAGTGCTTTGAGCGGCTTGTCATGTCACATATCAAAGCCATTCTCCCCCCCCACCCTGGACCCCTTCCAGTTTGCATACCGAGCCAAGCGGTCTACAGAGGATGCAATCTGCTCTGCCCTCCACCCAGCCCTCACCCACCTGGAAAAAAGAGACTCATATGTGAGATTGCTGTTTATAGACTTCAGTTCTGCATTCAACACCATAATACCACAACAACTCATCTGCAAACTTGACAAACTGGGACTCAGTACCTACCTCTGCAACTGGCTACTGGACTTCCTCTGTCAGAGGCCCCAAGTAGTAATGCGTGTTGGCAACAATACCTCAAGCAGCATCACACTGAGCACAGGGGGCCCCAAGGCTGCGTGCTCAGTCCGCTGCTCTTCACCCTGCTGACGATGACTGCACTGCAACCTACAGCAACAATCACATAGTGAAATTTGCTGGCGACACAACTCTGGTGGGTCTCATCACTAAGGGCTTACGAGACTCAATACAGGTTGGAGGTCGACCATCTGACCACGTGGTGCAGGGACAACAACCTCCTGCTGAACGTCAGCAAGACCAAAGAGATTGTTGTTGACTTCCGGAGAGGTCACACCCAACACCTGCCACTGACCATCGACGGTGCTGTGGTGGAGAGAGTGAGCAGCACCAAATTCCTGGGGTGCACATCAGTGAAGACCTCTCCTGGACCACCAACACTGCATCACTGGCGAAGAGAGAGCTCAGCCGCCTGTACTTCCCTAGGAAACTCAGGCGAGCAAGTGCTCCACCAGCCATCATGACCACATTCTACCGAGGCACCATTGAGAGCATCCTCTCCAGCTGTATCGCTGTGTGGGCGGAAGCTGCACTGAATACAACATGAAAGCCCTGCAGCGCATAGTGAACACAGCTGGAAGGATTATTGGTGCTTCACTCCCTCCCTGAAGGACATTTACACCACCCACCTCACCCGCCAGCGCACCAAAATTGTGAGTGATGCAAGTCACCCCGCTCACAATCTGTTTGATCTACTGCCCTCTGGGAAGAGGTACAGAAGCCTGCGCTCCCAAGACTACCAGACTCACCAACAGCTTCATACACCAAGCTGTAAGGATGCTGAACTCTCCCCTCCTCTCCCCCCCCTCCACCCTCAGCTACATAACATCCTGGACATTGGACCCAAAATGGCCGCCTGCACTACTCCACTTGCACACTTGCACACTTGTACACTTTACAACTTGGTGTTGTTGTCCTGAAAACACAACACTTCTGCTGCTCTTACATAACTTGCACCACTATGCCACTTTCTTTCTTACTTAGGTCAAACAGAACTACCCAAGCCTTTTATTGGCCTGACTTTGCACTAGTATTTTATTGACTGTCTATGCACAATTTCAACCAAATTTTGCTGCTCTTATTTTTTCATTATTATATGTGCCCTCTTATTTACTTATTTACTTACTTTTTTGTTTACTTGAATGTTATGTTTGTCTGTGGACCTAAATTGGTAAAATATGTCTAGTCTTCACCGTGGGATAGTGAGAAACGTAATTTCGATCTCTTTGTATGTCTGGAACATGTGAAGAAATTGACAATAAAGCTGACTTTGACTTTGAATCATATAGGCCTTTCAGCGTGATTTATTTCTGTGGAAAAAATGTGCTGGACTGGGCAGCGGTCATATTTTCTACCGCTCTGCGGTACATCTAGTTTATTATTATATCTGCAGCACCAGCTGATTTTAACTCTGTTGAAGAGGATATATTTAGAACTTGTCATTATTTCAATAAATTTGACAATTTTAAGCTTGACCTACCACTTTCTTAGAGCGATGAGGGACAGGTGGGGCTCGAGAATGCCCCCTTGATCAAAGTGGGGAATGAAAGAAAAAGTTTGAGAACCACTGATCTAGTTTGTTAACTACCACAGTCACGAGTTGGGTCGCGATAGTCTGTCATTTTTAAAAAGTGGGTCCCCAGAAAAAAGTTTGAGAAACACTGCTGTAAGATGACTGAGATTACTGTTAACAGTCTACTTAAACACTTTATTCATCCATAACATTGGCGTGTGTCTACTGTATGTTCCCTTTACATTACATGGAGTTATTATCTTATTATACGGCTCTTCACAATACTAGTAGAATGCTCCATTGACTTGAATGGGATTTCCTATCATTCTATGGTCAAATATATTCATGTAATTACCACTGAAATACTTACCGGTGTCAATGGCAACGGGTTTTGTGCTTCTGATTTACGTCTTTCATATCACTCCGCAAGTAGTCCGGTCACTTCTTGCAATGGAACTTCATCCAAAAGTGAAAGCAGACGGTTTATCAGCTGTGTTCTAAAGAATGTTTGATTCAAGTTCAGCATGTGCCGCGAACTATTTGTCTCTCAGCAAAAGCCACAACGAAACAGTAGGCCTAACTAATAAAAAAAGAGACTCAATGTGGAGTTTATTTCTTTGTTTTGGCAAGTAGCCGGTAAATAAGTCCCTTCAGGGCGAAGCAATAAGTCCCTTCAGGGCGAAGTCCGGTTCGTCCTGTCAGGAATTATTTTCCCGATAATGACTGCCCGGCGTTCCATACATTATCCCTTACGTGTTACATAGAAGGATATCATTGTTGGATTTTTTTTTTTTTACACAAATTGTTCTTGTCCCCAGTTATCAGTGATGCATCTAGTGCTCATCAGCTCTGTGACTGAAAGCATGAAAGACAATTTGATGTAAAGACTATGGATATGAAATGGTGAGGCAATCAAAGCCAGCTTAGATCTCATCTCTTTAGCTTCACGGTGACCACTTCCCTAGCCCTGATTAAAGTTTCAGGGCCCTTGTCTTTCATGTCCGTCAACCCTGTAACCCTCCCTTTGGTCACACCAAAGACATCTTTCAGGGAGCCAACCACTTGAAAGCCATTCAGTTTTGAAGGTGGGATTGTGACAGAGAGAAAAAAAGAAAAGAAAAAAATTTCCCAGCAGAACCACTGAGGGGAATTAAGGAATTTATGCGGCAGAAACTGTTACCTTGACTCCTTTGTCACGTCCCATTTCTTGTGTGCCTTAGGTAGCACAAACAAAACAAGGCATGTGTGGCCTCATGTGTGGACGCTGGTCATCCTCATATACAAATGAGATATGATGAATAAGATGCAGTGTTTTTTCACAGAAATAAATCAATGTAGAAGTGTCCTAGTGTCATGGTTACATTAGTGTGGTTTTGTTCAGAGTTTCTCTTTCAGATTGTCAACAATCAGCCCAATCAGGAAATAACAATATCATAAGCTTTCAAAGACTAAAGAGCGTTTTCATTATGTTTGACAGAACACAGATGAACACTGATGATAAATATTTCATTTATTTATCTGCGTTTTGTATTTGTCATTATCTGCACAATTTAACAGGTCAACACAATTGTGGTAGATTACAAGAGCTTTGTTAGAGAGAATGAGGTTTCAAAGCCTACAAGTCTCGCCTTTGTCGCTGGAATTGAATTAACTGCCATCCGCAGTACTGTGCCCCAATGAAGGAGAGATAGAGGGAGGGTGGGGGACAATAGCAGCACCACATTTTATTTATTCAACACACTTCTCTTTGAGGGGCTTGGCTCATCGGGAGCTAGCTGTGCACTGCTGAAAAATAGTCTCACCAATGCGCTCATTTCACCAGAAATAAAATGCACACTGCTTTAGAAAAAACGAGAGTAAAGAAAGGAAAAAAAGATGATCCGTGTTGAAAGTGGCTCTTTGACAGATGTGCTGGAGACCCCACATGAGATATTTGAAAGAGTTGGAACTTGACAGTTTTGTCGCAGTCACCATAGCAACCTGGGGAAGGTCTCATTATTCTGAAGCTCTCTTGGACATGAAACTGGTTTTGGGTATTTTTTAAGAGAAGGAAATGTGACATTGAGTGTAGCTTAGAGAGGGGTAATAGGAACAAACAACATAACAATGAATGAATTAAAGAATGAAAGCAAAACAACAACACGACTATCTATCCTGGTTAGAATAGGGAAAATTGAGGTTCCCCAACCATATTAACCCCACATAACCCTACACTATTGAGAGCGCTGTCCTTGAGTTAAAATCAGCCTTGCCACTCTTGTGTTTGATTACTTTTATTTGGTATTTTTCACGTTTTCATTCATGTTTTCACAAGCC
Source organism: Alosa alosa (assembly GCF_017589495.1). Classification (NCBI taxonomy): domain Eukaryota; kingdom Metazoa; phylum Chordata; class Actinopteri; order Clupeiformes; family Clupeidae; genus Alosa; species Alosa alosa. Next base: position 26,228,099 of record NC_063204.1, read on the forward strand.
TTCTCCGAAGTGTCTCCAGCCTGACCTCTTTGCACTTCTCTTTCTGGCTTCGCACCTCCACCACGAGAGACGCAGAGAGAGAGAGATACAGCGAGATGCAGAGAGAGAGAGAGAGAGAGAACCTTTACGCTTCTCACCTCCCGCTGCCAGGCGGTTTAGCACAATCATCCCCGATTTCACACAGCCAAGTCAACTCTGCTCCCGCGTCCCAACCGCCTCCCCACCCTACCCTTTCCATTAGGCCTCTCTGCATTGTTTCATTTTTCGAGATAAATTAGCTAATGTCTCATTAGCCTTTCCAAGCAAGAGTCAACAACGCTAAATAATGAAACGCGGTTCAGCTTTAAAACGCATCGCAGGAGGAAATTCTTTCATCTCGCCTAGACGCCCGGAGGAACTTTGCGTTATGTGAAATGACAGCACAGTGCCTGGGGAGGCCCTGCATCACCCATTACAACTATGGAAATAAGAGATTGTAATTGTTCATTAATAGGGAAAGAAAGTCGAACTTCTGCATTTATGCCTTTCCTGTGTTGTGTGGAGCAGATGGCGTATTGTGCGGCGGCAATGGTGGAAAAAAAGACTTGTAGTGGTGACACATAAACATTTATCTGCTGAAATGACTGCCACTTAAAGAGGGAAGGGGGAATAGGACGCAATGATACAACTGTGATGGTTATGGCTGCGGCAACATTCAGAGGGAATTTCTGTGCAATGTTCTCTAATAGAGGCTTTGTCATAGTCACGTTTATTTTTCTTTTTTATGGCGCCATTTTAATGATCAATCATTAAAAAGTTTAATAACTTTCCCTAAAGTATGACAGATGGGTCTTGTGCAGAGGAATATACTGCCATTCATTGCAGTGCTGTGTGTGTTATGATGCTCTATTTTTAATATCACTTTTATAACTTGCCATTTACACAATGATAACAATCCCAAATAACATTAAGGGAGTTTAAGTAACAATTACTAACAGTATTAAGTTGGTTGACATAAGAGTCACAAACACCATTAAGTCAGCTAAAGTTAGTTTTAACTTCATAATGAGGTTTTGCAGTGTGTATTGTGGTTGGTGTGATGAAATAGGGCTGCGATTGCCCGAGAGAAAGGTGGGAATGTGCCGCGCAGCGCGGCAGGAAAGGGAACTTCAGAGGGGAGCAGCGGGAGCAGGAAAGGGGGAAGGAAATGTTGGAGGCACACAGTACTGCAGGGAACGGCTGCTGCTATATTCAGACACTAAACTCCCCTGATAAGGCTGCTAAAATTGTAAGGCACACACTTCATGATGTGCCCTAAGGCAGCATGTAGTCAATACTTAATTAATGTAAGTGTAGTGTAGGTATGTGCTAAAATAGGTTTGGTGCTAAAGGTAGGTAATGGTTAGTCATATGTAATAACAAGACAGTTACATGGTATTAGAACATAGTGTTCTTTATCACTCTGGTAAATAAACTGTAATAAGGACACTTGATATAATGTGAGAGAGAAGACTATTTCAAAAACAGAATTGGAAATGATCTAATCTAGCTGAGGGAACACTGTCAGATGACCTCATAATATCAATACTTTAAAAAGCGTGAACACCGTCAGACACCTGAGACACTGAAGTCAGTATTTGCATAGTGATTCATCGGCGCCCCAGCGAGTTCACGGCGCGTGGCGTGGATGAGAGGGTTGCCATGTGCTCCGAACACCACTGGCTGACTCGCCTCCTTGTATGACATTAATTCTGGTACACACACCGAGCACTCGAGTATGCACAAGGTGCCCTGGCTCATTATACAAATATGCGGGGAAACCAGACTCTGAGGGGTAGGAGTCTCCCCTCCTCATGTGAGGCGTGTCTACACTCATTTAAGCACAGAGACACCGCGAGGTTGGCAGCTATTTACTAACCCACCAACAGAGAGAGAGAGAGAGAAAGAGGGAGAGAATGAGAAAGAGAGAGAGGGTATAAAGGAGGGAGTATTAGAGACTAGTGGTGTCAACAATAATCGATTCGGCGATGCATTGCAATGCGGGGCATGCACGATTCAGCATCGATGCGGCAACGTGCCATAATAGATTATGTCACTGTTTTTTTTTCTGGCCTTGAGTGGACAATAAAGTTGTGAAGTTTCAATTACTTCTGGGGGCATTTCCGGAGCAACGTTGTAATGACATGCGCAGCCTGTAGCTACATGCTAAGCGGCAGCACTAGCTAGCATAACAACAACACTAAAGAATCAAGATGACGGAGGGAGATGAACGCGATAGATTTGTGATTTGCACCCCCCCCCGGTAAAAAATGAAAATGCAATATTATTCTGCTTTAATCGCCTCTATCTTCAGTTATGATGTTCAGAACTGCACCAAATTTTATGTGTATGATTGACCTGGCATTCTCTGGGGGTATGCCAAGTTTCATAGAATTTCATCCATGGGGGGGTCTAAAAAAAATAGGTGTACATTTAGTGACTGTACACTCATTGGCCTGTAGATGGCGGTGCATACATATACACATGCACACACACACAGGCACCCACATACTATCGGTATTAGAACGGCCGATACATAATTACAAATTCAGTAGGATTAAAAGAAAGCCAAAATAAATATTCATCATCATCATCATGGCTGCATTTCCAGAATTGGCGATAAGTAGTCGTTTGTCCACTAGATGGCGCATCGTTGCAGTGAGACGTAATTTTGTTGAAAGTTAAAAGTAGGTTGGAAAAACAATGGACGCTTCCTACAAGGACTGTAGTTTACCGCAGAGAACATCTAATAAGGATAGGATGATGTTCACATGAAATGTAATTCCCATTTCTTCTTGAAGCCGAAATAAATCTGAGGATGTTTATCGGACATGCTTGGTTTTTACTGCAGGTACGTTAATCTTATAATATCAATAAGGACCTAGGTAATGTTACCGTTAGCATTGGTTGAGTGATGGAGGCCAATTTGATTGATTGCATTTGTAGAAAACTATAAATGCGGTTATACCAAGCAAATACCAGCACTGTAACTGTATCTTTCGACTGTCATTTGTTGCACGTGCTACAAAAATCATTCTGTGCAATGGAAGATTTACCAACGTTACACCTGTCTGATACAGTTTTGCCTATACATGCGTGAGACTGAGATGCCTGTTTATTTTGTTTTAAGTGCGTGCAGGGTGTGAGAGGGGAATCGATGTGCTTTGATTCCAGCTTGGTAGTTGTAGTCTGTGAAATTAAAAAGCATGTGTGTGTGAAGTATCCAAACAATGACACCTTCATTTCATTATGGCTGCTTTAGCAACACACCTTAAGCTACTGTGTAGTGGGTCCCATTTAGAAGTGGCTACTTCATTCATTCGCTTTACTTGACTCATGGAGCTGCGTGAATGTTATTACAACTTTTAATACGATATGGCAGTTTAAGTCCGCTTGATACTGTAAGGCGTAAGCCATTGGTTTCCAAAGGAGATTTTATTTGTGTCGCCAGCATAGCCTATTGACAATTTATGTTGTAAATAGGCCTACCTTATAAGCCTACCTGTAGCTTAGGGAAGCTAACAGCTTTCTATTAGGATCTAGTTTGTTAGTTACAGTTTGTCATAACTCCCTGATGCATTTTTGCATTTAGAATAGCCAGAGCGTGGATATCTCGCGTGGAAAATTAAACAATATCGGGTGCCTATGGACTAGGCTGGGTGAACTTAGTCTGATCTGCCCGCTATTTATTTTTTGATTTCTTAAAAGATTGAGCTTGGTCTGGTGAAAGCCAGACTAGCCATGGACCTCAGTTACACAATGCAAGGGAACATGAATCAGCCTAAATTTGCACGAACAATAACGGACAACAGCTCTTCAACTTTGGCCCGTTAAAATGTGTATGAACAGTCTAGCGACGCATTTCATCAAGGCCCATTTGGACATGTCAGTTATTTGCACCACTGGTTAGATTGGCACAGCATTTCGTTTCAGACTACTGTTACTTAATTTGTGCATTGACAATAAAGTATTACATGAACTAACACAACATTCACAAAAAATCCATCCATCCAAAAATGACCTTTGTTTTTGATAGCTGTTGAAAACGGCATGGAACTGACAGAGATGTTTTGTTTATAAATAAATAAATAAATAAATAACATTATGCTGATACCTTTTGCTTTTCCCAAATACAATGTAGCCTACAGGTGTAAGTGACCTTTCATCAATCCAGTTGCAATGGATGAACTGTGATGAACTGCCCTACTTGTGATTGTTTAGAGATTTTAAAGGTTTTATAACAATGCTACATCTTCTTTGGCTATTCTACAATCTATTCACCTTTTCAGCACCAGTAGGCTACTTTCTGTGCAGCCGCACACACACTCAGGCATGCCAAACAAGCATACACAAAAAGTTTCAAGAGTGGGGGATGGAGTAAAATATGGAGACAAATTGAAGTGTGATTTATTTTCGCGGAACGGATGTACAGGACTGAGCGGCGGTCATATTTTGTACCGCTATGCGGTACATCTAGTTTAATGATATTTTTGTCAAAGATACAGGAGAGTGATAATACACACATAGCAGCCAATAAAATCTGTTGTTCAATATCTGACTGCTTGTATTGCCTCATCACTTCAAAATTTGCCTTGTGTGCAGTAGAATTTTGATGCATCGCAATGCATCGCAATGCATCCTAGAATCAAATTGAATCGAATCGTTACCTGGTGAATCGTAATCGAATCGAATTGTGAGGGCAGTGCCAATGCACACCCCTATTAGAGACAGATCAGATGGAATGAGTGAGTGAGAGAGAGGGAGACAGTAAGATAGAGAAAACAGGACACAGATGAAATGAAGGGAGGCAGACTAAGAGAAGGAGGGAGGGAGCAACTGCAAAGAAGAGGGAGTGAGAGAGATAGAGAGGGAGAGCGGTGGAGAGAGACATGGAGAGGGAGAGTGATGGAGAGAGAGATGGAGTGGGAATGCGGTGGAGAAATGGAGAGAGAGAGAAGGGGAGAGATCTCCCAATTTGGCACCATGCTCCTGTCAATTCCTTGCCATAGCACCTCACCTTCACCCTTCACCGTTAGCCCAGACGGCTCCTGTGTGTGTGCATGTGTCTGTGTGTGTGTATGTGTGTGTGTGTGTGTGTGTGTGTGTGTGTGTGAAAGAGAGATAATGTGTGGGTGTATGTGTGTGTGTGCGTGTGTGTGTCTGTGTCTATCTATATCTGTGTGTGTGTGTGTGTGAGTGTGTGTGTGTGTGTGTGGGGGGGTGAACATGTGTGTGCATGTGCGCGTGCATGTGGGTCTCTGTGTGTCTATGTCTATGTGTGTGTGTGTGTGTTTGTGTGCTTGTGTTAGCGTAGGTGTCAGTGCACTAGAACCTCCTAGTGTCTCATACACCTCTCACCTCCCTGGAGAACGTATGACAGAAAACATTGAGGAGGCTACAAATCTCCAGGCTTTTCCTGCCAGGCTTTCCCCATTCCACGCTCCCCTCTCCCTGCCTGCCTGCCTGCCTGCCTGGTATTCCTCCCTGACTCCTCATCATGAAGGATGAAAATTCCATAGGAATTATGCCTTCTCTTCCAAGTTCCAAGTAATAACGATTGGAGTGTGTGTGTGTATGTGTGTGTGTGTGTGGGGGGTCTTTGAATGCTGACAGCAAATTACAGCTCTGCCTGGGCTCATAACACAGTGATGCAAGACAGGTGCCCCCACACACACACAGAATCTTTTTCTCCTCTGTCCCTCTATTATTCTTTCCATGACTGGATTGTCTATCCCTTTTCTCTGTTGCTCCATGGGTCTGGGTCTCTTTCTCTTTATTTCGATTTGACTCTGCCTCTCTTCTCCCCTGACTCCCTCTCTCTTGACTTACTCTTTTTTTTCTCTCACCCCTCCCCTCCATCTCTCTCTCCCTTTTTATTATCACCACGCTTGAATTATTCAGGAGGCCCATTAGCAAGCGGGTGGCGGGAGTATTTTAGTTGTAGTCTGCCCCGTGTTGACTGCATCAACAGCAGACACACACATTTTCACTGGGCGCCACGCTTAATATCCCTGACAAGGAAAAAAAGCACAGTGACTCTGAACTGACAGCAATTAGTGACTAAAAGGGAGAATGGTAATTATTTTTTCTTAGATCATCAGTGCAGCCTGCGTGCTGCATAATGACTTTTTAATGTCTGCAAGGGTGCCCTGCCCCTGTTTTCTGATGAGCAGGCAGGACTCACACCTCTCAGATTTCATAAAACACTGGCTAATCTCTGCAAACATCATTTATAATAATTAGGTGCTGACTTACAACCTAGCCTTACGGAGTTTTATGTCATCACTTTTAAGAGGTCTAATTTGCTGCAGTCTACGTCAGGCTCTGTGAAGCGTCGGATGAAAGCACAGTTTTCTAGATGCATTTCCTATCGGGATAGCAAACCGGGACGCACGCTAGGCTGAAGAGTGCCTGCGAGATGGGCCAGGAAGATTGCGTTGAGAGGAGGATGCGCGTGAGGATCTGGTGCCACAGCAGCAGCAGCGGTGGCGGAGAGAGATAGTTCTGCCGAGTCTCTGTCCTCACCAGCTGTGCCCTTTGCCTTGCTCACAGTTACCGGTGACGAGCTGTCAACCTCTGAAGCTGCTGTCGCTCATTTGATTTTGCGAGCTGAGTACCACCGCTGTCAACACTCTTGCTTTTACTCAGCAGGGGAACTGGAAAAATACAAACATACCAAAACTCCCCAAAGCAAGACTCCCAAGTGGATTTAACCAGGCTTTCAATAGCAGTGATCACATTTATTTTAATTTATTTATTCCCTTAGAATAGTATTTATTCTACTTAGTTCTTGCACCAGGACCAGGAATTAATTTTATACACAGTACAAGCACTAATCAAGGTCATTTGATTTTTATCTGGCTTAACTAAGTGCATGAATTTCTAAAACAGTTTATCAAAAATGCAAACAGGGTCCTGTATAATACAAATGTTAAACTAAACATTAAAATATAATTTGAGAATGTGTTAATCTGTGTGATACTGGTGCCTAAATCCATTCTGCCAGTGGATATTCATATTTTTGAGATTATTTATGATAAAAATGTTTCAACAGTAGGTGGGTGTGAGACGTCCCAGACTCTCCAGCGTCGCGGAGGAATGCATGAACCCACCACCCCCACCCCTCCAAAAAAAGCCTGGCTGCTACCTGTCGTCATGTGCCGTCTTTCTATATTTCACTACAAATTATTTATTTCTTTTCCACCTTCATTTGTTTTTCATCCCTTCCTTCCAAACCTGAAAACCACACCTTCCCCTGCATCTTACATCGCTTTTTCTTTAACGCTGGCCGCTTGAGGTGCGAGGAAAAGGAAGAAAGGTGTCGCCGCTGATCAAATAGCATCAGCAGCTGTTGTTTGCATTATTCACAGATGAGACCGAAAATCTTCAAAGGGGGGCGGGTGGAGATGGGGGTGAAAAAAAAAAAGCTGCCAACCTGTGGCATAAAAACTCACTAGACTAGGCGAGTTAAAGTTATTCAGGGGCTGACGTCTGTGCTCTGGCCATTAGCACTCAGCCAGCTCCGCTCTTCATCGTGCCTGTGTAAGAAATCAGCCGTGATTGTCACATGAAGGACTGCCTTTTTTATGGGCCACTGCATAGATGGTGAAGTCATTGATCTTTTTGCATAGAATTATTTCGCTTTTTTTCCCTCTTTTTCCCTGTTCGTGCCAAGGAAAGACTTTTCTTTTTGTCCCCTTTGAAATCCATTGTGGACAAGTTCACAGAGTGACTTTTAAATGGCTTCACAGCTGAAATGTTTCCTCTCACCCCAGAATCACTTTCTGTATCTTCCCTCTCTCTCTCTCTGTGTTCCTGCCACTCTATCTTCCATTTCCTTACTGTCTATCTTTCCAATCTCCCTCCTCTGTCTCTAATATTATATCAATTATAAATTATATATTATAATATATAACTATTCCTGTCTCTCTCTCTATTGACCCCTCTCGGTCTTCCTATCTTTTCCCTTATCTTTTTCTCTTTCTCTCTCTCTTTTCTCCATCTATCTTCCCTCTCTGCTCCAATAACATGCTCCTGTGGCTGATGTGACACAGTTACTCCAAGATGCTTAACGATTCTCTACCCACGGGATATGCCAACTCTCAATGATGTACCATCACAGGTCATTATTGCTGAGATACTATTGCAGCACCTCATGTATTAATGTTTTATACTGCACTGCTCTGTGGAATACTCAATTGCGATTGAAAATTTGAGGTATTTCAACATTTTCTCACATATTTGATCATGTGCCTAATACCTAATAAGTGGCTAATATATGGTTTTCCTTTCACTGCTTGTCATATAATAGATTGGAATGAAACTAGAAAGCATCTGTTAAATATTATATTAAGACTATTACAAATAGAAGTTAAATATTGGATTATTAATTTGTTCCTGTAGTCATTTGATAAGTGGAATAACATGTAGCCAGTCAGTCAGTCTAGCCAAATAAACTCCAGGGTGTCACAAGACCCCTCTGGCTCCTGGGTTTACTTTGCAATTAGAACCAGGTAGCTGTATGTTGTTGCTTACATATATTTCCGTTCCTTACACAAATGTGAAATATGAAAATGAAAAATGATATGGAATATGGTTGTAATATATTTTTCTATGGAAATGTTTTACATGTAAAAGTGCTTCAGGTAAAAGTCTGCAAATATTTTCCAGCCGTTGCATCCCCGGCCACAGCGGGCTGCGAGGCGCTCGGTGAGGTTCTTGTCTTGTCAGAGAGCCTCTGTGCCAAGCCAGAGAGCGGTGTGAGTGACAACGACGAGTCGCCGCGGTGACACCTGTCTGATAGGAACAGCCACAGCGCTGGTATGACACGTTTTCTCCCTGCTTGAGGAGGCCGGCCTCGCTGGTGCGCCCGCGCCTGCGGAATGCCAATGACGGATACCCGGGGTGGCGGGGTGGCAGGGGATGGGGGGCTGGGCAGAGGCAGTGGTGCCCACTGGAGTATGACCGTATGACAGGGCCCGGTCTCATGAGCGGCAATTACGGAGCAGTGCACGGCAGGTCCCTGGTGTTTGTCAGGGAGGAGCCGGCCTCTGGACGCAGCCGCTTATTTGCATGACCCTTTAAAATGGGGAGATGTTGCGTCTTGACAACCTCCCTGTGTATCTGTCTGTCTGTGTGTGTGTGTGTGTGTGCATGTGTGTTCATGTGTGTGTGTGTGCGTGCATGTGTGTTCATGTGTGTGTGTGTGTGTGTGTGTGGGGGGGAGGCATGTGGATGTGTGCATGATTTGAAGGAGCAAAGATATATATGTGTGTGTGTATGTATTTTGAGAGAAGTAGAGTATATGGTGTGTGTGTTTTGGCATGTGTGTGTGTGTGTGTGTGTGTGTGTATGTTGAGAGCAGCTGTTGAGCCCTCCACCACTCACCCAGATAATGTGTAATGAATATTAATAACCTGGTTAGGCACTTCACACAACAGTTTATTAATAGGAACAGTCCAAAACTCCCAGCTCCTTTTTCTTTATGGAGCTTGTGTGTGGAGAGTGTTTCCGTTTGGTCTCTTTTAATCACTGCATCATGGCTCTTTTCCAAAGTTGTACACTGTACACAGCAAGTGAACCACTAAATGACACATGGCACACTTACACGTATAAGTTTATTCTACAAAACTGAGCAACTCCTCTATTTGAATTTAAAGAATAATAGATATATTATATTACATATAAATCCATAATCATTTTTATTCTAATTGAATTATTTGGCAAAGTGTATATGCAGAATGTGAATATTGATAGGAAAGAACTATACTGCATGGTGACGACAAAAATCCTTCAGTCATGTAGAATATGTGCAGGATAATTTCCGTTTGCACATGATATCACTTTTCAATCACAGCGTGCCCATTCACATTTGCTGGAGTACGCTCTAATTTGAAGCAAAATCAAAACAACTGGATGAGGGATTTTCTTGCGACCCCGTTTATGTTGGACGACTGCACCAACGTCCTCCTGGGAGAAGCCTCCAGGCTTCCTACAGATCTGACACGCAGCGATGCGCGGCGGAGAAAACACTCGACTGAACGAAGGGCTCCTGCAGAGACTGGGCTGAATACATTAGCGATGAATCAAGCTGAATTCCTGAAGCTGTGTTTATATAGGAGCCGAGTGCTTAACTGGGAGACTGTGGCACACCCGACACTGGGACTGCAGAAGAAGCCAAGCGAAGCAAACAGCAGAGAGCAACGATCCAATTCTGGACTATTAGGGGAATTTTGGATTTACATTTGTAAAACTTTTACATTTTAATAACAATATCACCTACATCACCCACACCCCCTCACATAGTTGATTGACCACTTATCACCAGACGACCCAGTGCATCAGAAACAGACTGGAAAGGGTCGTGTTCCTACTAGCCTGGGTTAACCCAGACAAACCTTTAAGGCCACCCTCTCATTTAAACCCATCTCTGAATCACCAAAAACTTAAGGGTTGAGCTTTATACTGTATTGATAGATGGTGTCAGGGTTAAATGACCCAGACTTGTATTTTCTTTATAACTGAGTAAACAACTGCATTTAAAACCTTCATTCACAAGAAATAATGTGTTTGCTGTACTTGAATGAACAGATTATATAAGAGTTTATTAGATTAGATTAAACTTTATTGTCATTGTGCAGAGTACAATTACAAAGACAACGAAATGCAGTAGTATTCTATCAATTTAAGTGTTATGTAGCATCAATTTAAGTGTAATTTCACTGTTGGTTACGTCCCTGGAAAGTTTGATTAAGAATCAGTCTGGTGTCAGCTAGGACATCATGTTCCTGTACAGTAATATCAAGCGTTCTTGGTTCAAATATGGCACAAAATATTACATGAGTTGGAAGCTGTTATATTAAGGCAAACAAACTACATAGTGTTGCCTTAAATTGGGACATTTTCAGCATTGTGCTCTGAGATGTTGGCTGTCTGCTCTTTATGCGTCTCTACTGACATCAGTGTGGGGATAGCAATCAGTGGGGAAATCTAGAGTGGACCAGATAGTGAAAGATTGTTTTTTTTGGGTGGGATGGATTACTTGGAAGATGGAGGAGCACCTAGCAGGACCTCCTTCACACTTAAAAGGGCCTCCAGATTCACAGAGGGGAGCGAAATGTCAGATGTCAGGACAAGAGAGGAGACGAGATGTGAGGAGCATTAAGGGAGGTGCTGAGGATTGAATGATTGGGGGTGCATTGAAGGTTTGGGGTTGGGGAGGGAGTGATGTGGTCATGGTGGTTGTGGATGGGAGGGTGGCAGACCAGAGGCTCACAAGCTGTGAGAGGAGGGAGCTTAATCTGATGGGGGTCCACCCTGCAGATCAAAGCTTGGATAGCTGGCAAATCTGGCTCGGATTTCGGCCCAGCCCTGGCCTAGATCTGTGCTCTGATGCGTGGCTCAGGGTGCTTATAATTCTCATTTGAATGGTGACTGATCAGTGGAGGCAGAGGCAGCTGCAGGGGGAAATTAAATAATGGCACGCAAAACACGATTCGGAGAAAGTGATACTCCACCATCCCACCAGACACCTCATGTGCTAGAGAAACTCAACCTCACAAAGACGAGGCGACACAAACTAGGTGTGTGACAGAATCCTCGCCCGTATCGGTTCTGCACGTCGGATCAAATGTGACTTCTGGCCCCAAGTGATGCACCGTGCTTCCATCGCGATAACCCCTGCTCACACCTGGGGAAAGGGGCTGCCGGAGATACCTGTGGAGGTACCGGAGGGAAGGGAGGGGAGGAGTCGAGGGTCAGTGCGCACGTCCGCCTCTCTCCAGCTCCACCGCCCCACCCCTCCTACGCCATAATTAAAGCAGCAGGTGGGAGATGCTCTTGACTCAGTGTGGCGCTGGAGACCATCTGGTGTTAAAGAAAGGCCTGTGCATTCACACACACACACACACACAGATGCACCCAGTCACACACACACATCAAGGGGTTAATATATCAAAGGCGAAACTTTGATCCGACCCAAAGGATCAAGGCTGTTTTTTAAAAAAAAACACACAGCTGCCTTTCAAATCATTCCACCCTACAAAGCATGAAATCGCCAGTCCAGTTATGTGTGTGGACATGTTGATAGCCACCACACTGACCTATTCCCTCTGCTCACCTCACGTTTGCAGGGCTTAGAAACCCGTTCCTATGTTGTCAGTTCAGCACAATGGTGTACCACTCAGGAGGGAAAAAAAACACAGTGCGATCCCACTGTACCGTGATCCATTTCATGGTGAAACTGCTGTATCGGTCCGACTTGATTGACAGCACTAATGATGATCGCAGTGTGGCCTGCCAAAAAGACTTGACAGGTTTCTATGAGCACAACTTAATACAGTTTAAAAGGCACTGCTCATCATTAATTGTGAGCGGTGCAGGTATTTTTGTAAAGAACAGACTCGTCTAGCAGATTGCAGAGTTGTTCCACCCCGGCAGTCTCGTACTGTTGTGTTGTGAGCAGCATTCCCTTATGACATTCCGCCGTTTCAAATTTTGTCTCGTTGGACCAATACCGTGTGTTTATATTTAAGCTTCCATGAAATCCAGTTGTTCCTGGACCAGTGGTTTGTGATCCCCGTTGCACAGGGGAAAAAAATCTTTCTGGCAAGAATAAAAAAACAAACACACAAAAAAAACTTGTTTTGCTTGTTAGCAGAGGGCTGGGGGGAGATAGTCAGCCTGTGGCGATTCTGATGGAGAAAGAAGTGAAGCAATGACTGCGTCAGCTGCTGGATTAATCCAACGTGGCTCCCGCATCTGTTCAACGCAACCACTCCGACAGGCCTCTCAGGGCTCTGACAACAGTCTGCAGTCTGCTAGCCACTCATAACCAGCATGTTTTCATGTACTTGAAGGTTATTAGAGGAGCAATTCAAAATCAGTGCAAAGAAATCTAGCCTTGGTCTGGTTTGTGTTTTGTAGAGGAAATCTGTAATTCTGTGGTCTTCTGAGTGTCCTTCGGCGTGCATCCTATTCCCAACTGCACCCAAATACAAGGTTCCCTTTAGAGGCCTTCCTGCCTGTGCTGATTTAGTGAGACTCGCGTTGGCCTAAACGATCCGCGTCTGAGTGAGATCGCCATTCACCCGCGAGCAGCGGGACGGATGGTGGTCACCTCTCGCCGGCCCTCGTGACCTCTCGACTTTCTGCCAGGTGAACTCGCAGAGCTTCCCGAATCCCGATCAGCCACTTACCGCCGTGACCTGCCAGGCGTATGCCGCACACGATTCATCAATAGCTCGATTTGGCCGTGTTAACATCTGTCACCCCAGCGTGACACTGAGGGGAGATGGCGGAGACAAAACACACGCGAATGGCAGCCGGGCCGCTGAGGGTGACACACACACACACACACACACTTAAACATGGACACCAACACCAGATGGAATAAAAAGACTCCCCCCACACACACACACCACAAATGAGACATAACTAAATACATGAGCAATATCTCTGTCTCTCCAAGATTTGCTTGCTACTATTAATGTTATGCAGGCTTGAAAGACATTGACTGGGTTTTGCTATATAAGGCAGTATAGTATTGACGCTTGGGGCAACTTTTAACTGCACAAGGTAATTTGTTTTTTTTCAAGAGGAAGAGTCTGTGTCTTATTTCAGCCTATTCCTGTAAACACAAAGTGCTTTAGCTTCTTCATAAAAAGTGCACTGACAAAAAAGGTATGAAAAATGAGATGAATCTGTTGAGCAATTTGCTTAACGGCTGCAGTGAAGTTGCTGCTTGCTGCAAACATATTGAATCTTTCCTAGACCTGAATTACATTAAATTGGAAAGAGTCTCAATGACCACAGTGCCCAGACTATTTTGTTTCATTATGACGTATAAATATATTGAGAGGCATTCACGGTGAGTGGTCCCTAGCACAAAAAGTGTATGTGTGTGTGTATGTGGGGGAAAGAGAGAGAGAGCAAGAGAGAGAGTGTGTGTGAGAGAGAGAGAGAGTCTGTGTGTGTGTGTGTGAGAGAGAGAGAAAGAGAGAGAGTGTGTGTGAGTGTGTGAGAGAGAGAGAGTCTGTGTGTGTGTGTGAGAGAGAGAGAGAGAGAGAGTGTGTGTGTGTGTGTGTGTGTGTGAGAGAGAGAGTGTGTGTGTGTGTGTGTGTGTGTGTG